>NW_025535583.1:0-22500 GCF_020615455.1 Coregonus clupeaformis
TTAAATCCATTATAAAAATGTTTAAAGAATACAGTGGGGGAAAAAAAGTATTTAGTCAGCCACCAATGTGCAGTTCTCCCACTTAAAAAGATGAGAGATGCCTGTAATTTTCATCATAGGTACATGTCAACTATGACAGACAAATTGAGAAAAAAAATCCAGAAAATCACATTGTAGGATTTTTAATGAATTTATTTGCAAATTATGGTGGAAAATAAGTATTTGGTCACCTACAAACAAGCAAGATTTCTGGCTCTCACAGACCTGTAACTTCTTCTTTAAGAGGCTCCTCTGTCCTCCCCTCGTTACCTGTATTAATGGCACCTGTTTGAACTTGTTATCAGTATAAAATACACCTGTCCACAACCTCAAACAGTCACACTCCAAACTCCACTGTGGCCAAGACCAAAGAGCTGTCAAAAGGGCACCAGAAACAAATTGTAGACCTGCACCAGGCTGGGAAGACTGAATCTGCAATAGGTAAGCAGCTTTGGTTTGAAGAAATCAACTGTGGGAGCAATTAATAGGAAATGGAAGACATACTAACACCACTGATAATCTCCCTCGATCTGGGGCTCCACGCAAGATCTCACCCCGTGGGTCAGAATGATCTACAAGAACGGTGAGCAAAAATCCCAGAACCACACGGGGACCTAGTGAATGACCTGCAGAGAGCTGGGACCAAAGTAACAAAGCCTACCATCAGTAACACTACCGCTGGACTCAAATCTGCTGTGTCCCCCTGCTTAAGCCAGTACATGTCCAGGCCTGTCCAGTTTGCTAGAGGCATTTGGATGATCCAGAAGAGGATTGGGAGAATGTCATATGGTCAGATGAAACCAAAATAGAACTTTTTTGGTAAAAAACTCAACTCGTCGTGTTTGGAGTACAAAGAAGTGCTGAGTTGCAGTCCAAAGAACACCATACCTACTGTGAAGCATGGGTGCGGAAACATCATGCTTTGGGGCTGTTTTTTCTGCAAAGGGACCAGGACGACTGATCCGTGTAAAGGGAAAGAATGAATGGGGCCATGTATCGTGAGATTTGGTGAAAACCTCCTTCCATCAGCAAGGGCATTGAAGATGACGGGGCTGGGTCTTTCAGCATGACAATGATCCCAAACACACGCCGGGCAACGAAGTGGCTTCGTAAGAAGCATTTCCAAGGTCCTGGAGTGGCCTAGCCAGTCTCCAGATCTCAACCCGCTAGAAAATCTTTTGGAGGGAGTTGAAAATCCATGTTGCCCAGCGACAGCCCCAAAACATCACTGCTCTAGAGGAGATCTGCATGGAGGAATGGGCCAAATCAGCAACAGTGTGTGAAAACCTTGTGAAGACTTACAGAAACGTTTGACCTGTGTCATTGAACAAAGGGTATATAACAAAGTATTGAGAAACTTTGTTATTGACCAAATACTTATTTTCCACCATAATTTGCAAATAAATTCATCAAAAAATCCTACAATGTGATTTTCTGGAATTTCTTTTCTCATTTTGTCTGTCATAGTTGACGTGTACCTATGATGAAAAGTACAGGCCTCTCATCTTTTTTAAGTGGGAGAACTTTGCACAATTGGTGGCTGACTAAATACTTTTTTTCCCCACTGATGGCACCACAACAAACCTGCCAAGAGAGGGCTGCTCACCAAAACTCACGGACCAGGCAAGGGAGGGCATTAATCAGAGAGGCAACAAAGAGACCAAAGATAACCCTGAAGGAGCTGCAAAGCTCCACAGCGGGAGATTGGAATATCTGTCCATAGGATCACTTTAAGCCGTACACTCCACAGAGCTGGGCTTTACGGAAGAGTGGCCAGAAAAAAGCCATTGCTTAAAGAAAAAAATAAGCAAACACGTTTTGGTGTTCACCAAAAGGCATGTGGGAGACTCCCCCAAACATATGGAAGAAGGTACTCTGGTCAGATGAGACTAAAATGGAGCTTTGGCCATCAAGGAAAACGCTATGTCTGGCGCAAACCCAACACCTCTCATCACCCCGGGAACATCATGCTCTCTCTCTCTGGTTCTCTTTTCTCTGGTTTTCTCTCTCTCTGGTTCTCTCTCTCTGGTTCTCTCTCTCTCTGGTTCTCTCTCTCTGGTGCTCTCTCTCTGGTTCTCTCTCTCTCTGGTTATCTCTCTCATGTTCTCTCTCTGGTGCTCTCTCTCTGGTTCTCTCTCTCTCTCTGGTTCTCTTTCTCTGGTTCTCTCTCTCTCTCTCGTTCTCTCTCTCTGGTTCTCTCTCTGGTGCTCTCTTTCTGGTTCTCTTTCTCTGGTTCTCTCTCTCTGGTTCTCTCTCTCTGGTTCTCTCTCTCTGGTTCTCTCTCTCTCTCTGGTTCTCTCTCTGGTTTCTCTCTCTGGTGCTCTCTCTCTGGTTCTCTATCTCTGGTTCTCTCTCTCTGGATCTCTCTCTCTCTCTCTCTGGTTCTCTCTCTCTGGTTCTCTCTCTGGTGCTCTCTCTCTCTGGTTCTCTATCTCTGGTTCTCTCTCTCTCTCTGGTTCTCTCTCTCGCTGGTTCTCTCTCTCTGGTTCTCTCTCTCGCTGGTTCTCTCTCTGGTTCTCTCAATCTCTCTCTCTCTGGTTCTCTCTCTCTCTCTGGTTCGCTTTCTCTCTGGTTCTCTCTCTCTCTGGTTCTCTTTCTCTCTCTGGTTCTCTTTCTCTGGTTCTCTCTCTCTCTCTGGTTCTCTCTCTCTCTGGTTCTCTCTCTCTCTCTGGTTCTCTCTCTCTCTGGTTCTCTGTCTCTGGTTCTCTCTCTCTGGTTCTCTCTCTCTCTCTCTGGTTCTCTCTCTCTGGTTCTCTCTCTGGTGCTCTCTCTCCCTGGTTCTCTCTCTGGTGCTCTCTCTCTCACTGGTTCTCTATCTCTGGTTCTCTATCTCTGGTTCTCTCTCTCTGGTTCTCTCTCTGGTGCTCTCTCTTTCTGGTTCTCTTTCTCTGGTTCTCTCTCTCTGGTTCTCTCTCTCTGGTTCTCTCTCTCTGGTTCTCTCTCTCTGGTTCTCTCTCTCTCTCTGGTTTCTCTCTCTCTCTGGTTTCTCTCTCTGGTGTCTCTCTCTGGTTCTCTATCTCTGGTTCTCTCTCTCTGGATCTCTCTCTCTCTCTCTCTGGTTCTCTCTCTGGTTCTCTCTCTGGTGCTCTCTCTCTCTGGTTCTCTATCTCTGGTTCTCTCTCTCTCTCTGGTTCTCTCTCTCGCTGGTTTCTCTCTGGTTCTCTCTCCTTGGTTCTCTCTCTGGTTCTCTCAATCTCTCTCTCTGGTTCTCTCTCTCTCTCTGGTTCGCTTTCTCTCTGGTTTCTCTCTCTGGTTCTCTTTCTCTCTCTGGTTCCTTTCTCTGGTTTCTCTCTCTCTCTCTGGTTCTCTCTCTCTCTGGTTCTCTCTCTCTCTCTGGTTTCTCTCTCTCTCTGGTTCTCTGTTTCTGGTTCTCTCTCTCTGGTTCTTTCTCTCTCTCTCTGGTTCTCTCTCTGGTTCTCTCTCTGGTTGCTCTCTCTCCCTGGTTCTCTCTCTGGTGCTCTCTCTCTCACTGGTTCTCTATCTCTGGTTCTCTATCTCTGGTTCTCTCTCTCTGGTTCTCTCTCTGGTGCTCTCTCTCTCTGGTTCTCTATCTCTGGTTTCTCTCTCTCTCTCTCTGGTTCTCTCTCTCGCTGGTTCTCTCTCTCAGGTTCTCTCTCTCGCTGGTTCTCTCTCTGGTTCTCTCAATCTCTCTCTCTGGTTTTCTCTCTCTCTCTGGTTCGCTTTCTCTCTGGTTCTCTCTCTCTCTGGTTCTCTCTCCCCTGGTCTCTCTCTCTCTCTGGTTCTCTTTCTCTGGTTCTCTCTCTCTCTCTGGTTCTCTCTCTCTCTCTGGTTCTCTCTCTCTCTCTGGTTCTCTCTCTCTGGTTCTCTCTCTGGTTCTCTCTCTCTGGTTCTCTCTCTGTCTCTGGTTCTCTCTCTGGTCTCTCCTCTCTGGTTCTCTCTCTCTGCGGTTCTCTCTCTCTCTCTGGTTCTCTCTCTCTCTCTCTGGTTCTCTCTCTCTGGTTCTCTCTCTCTGGTTCTCTCTCTGGTGCTCTCTCTCTCTGGTTCTCTATCTCTGGTTCTCTCTCTCTCTGGTTCTCTCTCTCTCTGGTTCTCTCTCGCTGGTTCTCTCTCTCTGGTTCTCTCTCTCGCTGGTTCTCTCAATCTCTCTCTGGTTCTCTTTCTCTGGTTCTCTCTCTCTCTGGTTCTCTCTCTCTGGTTCTCTCTCTCTCTCTGGTTCTCTCTCTCTCTCTGGTTCTCTCTCTCTCTCTCTGGTTCTCTCTCTCTGGTTCTCTCTCTGGTGCTCTCTCTCCCTGGTTCTCTTTCTCTGGTTCTCTCTCTCTGGTTCTCTCTCTCTGGTTCTCTCTCTCTGGTTCTCTCTCTCTGGTTCTCTCTCTCTCTCGCTGGTTCTCTCTCTCAGGTTCTCTCTCTCGCTGGTTCTCTCTCTGGTTATCTCAATCTCTCTCTCTGGTTCTCTCTCTCTCTCTGGTTCGCTTTCTCTCTGGTTCTCTCTCTCTCTGGTTCTCTTTCTCTCTCTGGTTCTCTTTCTCTGGTTCTCTCTCTCTCTCTGGTTCTCTCTCTCTCTGGTTCTCTCTCTCTCTCTGGTTCTCTCTCTCTCTGGTTCTCTGTCTCTGGTTCTCTCTCTCTGGTTCTCTCTCTCTTTCTCTGGTTCTCTCTCTCTGGTTCTCTCTCTGGTGCTCTCTCTCCCTGGTTCTCTCTCTGGTGCTCTCTCTCTCACTGGTTCTCTATCTCTGGTTCTCTATCTCTGGTTCTCTCTCTCTGGTTCTCTCTCTGGTGCTCTCTCTCTCTGGTTCTCTATCTCTGGTTCTCTCTCTCTCTCTCTGGTTCTCTCTCTCGCTGGTTCTCTCTCTCAGGTTCTCTCTCTCGCTGGTTCTCTCTCTGGTTCTCTCAATCTCTCTCTCTGGTTTTCTCTCTCTCTCTGGTTCGCTTTCTCTCTGGTTTCTCTCTCTCTCTGGTTCTCTCTCCCTGGTTCTCTCTCTCTCTCTGGTTCTCTTTCTCTGGTTCTCTCTCTCTCTCTGGTTCTCTCTCTCTCTCTGGTTCTCTCTCTCTCTGGTTCTCTCTCTCTGGTTCTCTCTCTGGTTCTCTCTCTCTGGTTCTCTCTCTGTCTCTGGTTCTCTCTCTCTGGTTCTCTCTCTCTGGTTCTCTATCTCTGGTTCTCTCTCTCTCTCTGGTTCTCTCTCTCGCCTGGTTCTCTCTCTCTGGTTCTCTCTCTCGCTGGTTTCTCTCTCTGGTTCTCTCAATCTCTCTCTCTGGTTTCTCTCTCTCTCTCTGGTTCGCTTTCTCTCTGGTTCTCTCTCTCTCTGGTTCTCTTTCTCTCTCTGGTTCTCTTTCTCTGGTTCTCTCTCTCTCTCTCTGGTTCTCTCTCTCTCTGGTTCTCTCTCTCTCTCTGGTTCTCTCTCTCTGGTTCTCTGTCTCTGGTTTCTCTCTCTGGTTCTTCTCTCTCTCTCTGGTTCTCTCTCTCTGGTTCTCTCTCTGGTGCTCTCTCTCTCTGGTTTCTCTCTCTGGTGCTCTCTCTCTCACTGGTTCTCTATCTCTGGTTCTCTATCTCTGGTTCTCTCTCTGGTTCTCTCTCTGGTGCTCTCTCTTTCTGGTTCTCTTTCTCTGGTTCTCTCTCTCTGGTTCTCTCTCTCTGGTTCTCTCTCTCTGGTTCTCTCTCTCTGGTTCTCTCTCTCTCTCTGGTTCTCTCTCTCTGGTTCTCTCTCTGGTGCTCTCTCTCTGGTTCTCTATCTCTGGTTCTCTCTCTCTGGACTCTCTCTCTCTCTCTCTCTGGTTTCTCTCTCTCTGGTTCTCTCTCTGGTGCTCTCTCTCTCTGGTTCTCTATCTCTGGTTCTCTCTCTCTCTCTGGTTCTCTCTCTCTGGTTCTCTCTCTCTGGTTCTCTCTCTCGCTGGTTCTCTCTCTGGTTCTCTCAATCTCTCTCTCTGGTTTCTCTCTCTCTCTCTGGTTCGCTTTCTCTCTGGTTCTCTCTCTCTCTGGTTCTCTTTCTCTCTCTGGTTCTCTTTCTCTGGTTCTCTCTCTCTCTTTGGTCTCTCTCTCTCTGGTCTCTCTCTCTCTGGTTCTCTCTCTCTCTGGTTCTCTGTCTCTGGTTCTCTCTCTCTGGTTCTTTCTCTCTCTCTCTGGTTTCTCTCTCTGGTTCTCTCTCTGGTGCTCTCTCTCTCTGGTTCTCTCTCTGGTGCTCTCTCTCTCACTGGTTCTCTATCTCTGGTTCTCTATCTCTGGTTCTCTCTCTCTGGTTCTCTCTCTGGTGCTCTCTCTCTCTGGTTCTCTATCTCTGGTTCTCTCTCTCTCTCTCTGGTTCTCTCTCTCGCTGGTTCTCTCTCTCAGGTTCTCTCTCTGCTGGTTCTCTCTCTGGTTCTCTCAATCTCTCTCTCTGGTTTTCTCTCTCTCTCTGGTTCGCTTTCTCTCTGGTTCTCTCTCTCTCTGGTTCTCTCTCCCTGGTTCTCTCTCTCTCTCTGGTTCTCTTTCTCTGGTTCTCTCTCTCTCTCTGGTTCTCTCTCTCTCTCTGGTTTCTCTCTCTCTCTGGTTCTCTCTCTCTGGTTCTCTCTCTGGTTCTCTCTCTCTGGTTCTCTCTCTGTCTCTGGTTCTCTCTCTCTGGTTCTCTCTCTCTGGTTCTCTCTCTCTGGTTCTCTCTCTCTCTCTGGTTCTCTCTCTCTCTCTGGTTCTCTCTCTCTGGTTCTCTCTCTCTGGTTCTCTCTCTGGTGCTCTCTCTCTCTGGTTCTCTATCTCTGGTTCTCTCTCTCTCTGGTTCTCTCTCTCTCTGGTTCTCTCTCGCTGGTTCTCTCTCTCTGGTTCTCTCTCTCGCTGGTTCTCTCAATCTCTCTCTGGTTCTCTTTCTCTGGTTCTCTCTCTCTCTGGTTCTCTCTCTCTCTGGTTCTCTCAATCTCTCTCTCTGGTTTTCTCTCTCTCTCTGGTTCGCTTTCTCTCTGGTTCTCTCTCTCTCTGGTTCTCTCTCTGGTTCTCTCTCTCTCTCTGGTTCTCTTTCTCTGGTTCTCTCTCTCTCTCTGGTTCTCTCTCTCTCTCTGGTTCTCTCTCTCTCTGGTTCTCTCTCTCTGGTTCTCTCTCTGGTTCTCTCTCTCTGGTTCTCTCTCTGTCTCTGGTTCTCTCTCTCTGGTTCTCTCTCTGGTTCTCTCTCTCTGGTTCTCTCTCTCTCTGGTTCTCTCTCTCTCTCTGGTTCTCTCTCTCTCTCTGGTTCTCTCTCTCTGGTTCTCTCTCTGGTGTCTCTCTCTCTGGTTCTCTATCTCTGGTCTCTCTCTCTCTGGTTCCTCTCTCTCTCTGGTTCTCTCTCGCTGGTTCTCTCTCTCTGGGTCTCTCTCTCGCTGGTTCTCTCAATCTCTCTCTGGTTCTCTTTCTCTGGTTCTCTCTCTCTCTGGTTCTCTCTCTCTGGTTCTCTCTCTCTCTGGTTTCTCTCTCTCTCTGGTTCTCTCTCTCTCTCTGGTTCTCTCTCTCTGGTTCTCTCTCTGGTGCTCTCTCTCCTGGTTCTCTTTCTCTGGTTCTCTCTCTCTCTGGTTCTCTCTCTCTGGTTCTCTCTCTCTGGTTTCTCTCTCTCTGGTTCTCTCTCTCTCTCGCTGGTTCTCTCTCAGGTTCTCTCTCTCGCTGGTTCTCTCTCTGGTTATCTCAATCTCTCTCTCTGGGTTCTCTCTCTCTCTGGTTCGCTTTCTCTGGTCTCTCTCTCTCTGGTTCTCTTTCTCTCTCTGGTTCTCTTTCTCTGGTTCTCTCTCTCTCTCTGGTTCTCTCTCTCTCTGGTTTCTCTCTCTCTCTCTGTTCTCTCTCTCTCTCTGGTTCTCTGTCTCTGGTTCTCTCTCTCTGGTTCTCTCTCTCTTTCTCTGGTTCTCTCTCTCTGGTTCTCTCTCTGGTGCTCTCTCTCCCTGGTTCTCTCTCTGGTGCTCTCTCTCTCTCACTGGTTCTCTATCTCTGGTTCTCTATCTCTGGTTTCTCTCTCTCTGGTTCTCTCTCTGGTGCTCTCTCTCTCTGGTTCTCTATCTCTGGTTCTCTCTCTCTCTCTGGTTCTCTCTCGCTGGTTCTCTCTCTCGGGTTCTCTCTCTCGCTGGTTCTCTCTCTGGTTCTCTCAATCTCTCTCTCTGGTTTCTCTCTCTCTCTGGTTCGCTTTCTCTCTGGTTCTCTCTCTCTCTGGTTCTCTCTCCCTGGTTCTCTCTCTCTCTCTGGTTCTCTTTCTCTGGTTCTCTCTCTCTCTCTGGTTCTCTCTCTCTCTCTGGTTCTCTCTCTCTCTGGTTCTCTCTCTCTGGTTCTCTCTCTGGTTCTCTCTCTCTGGTTCTCTCTCTGTCTCTGGTTCTCTCTCTCTGGTTCTCTCTCTCTGGTTCTCTATCTCTGGTTCTCTCTCTCTCTCTGGTTCTCTCTCTCGCTGGTTCTCTCTCTCTGGTTCTCTCTCTCGCTGGTTCTCTCTCTGGTTCTCTCAATCTCTCTCTCTGGTTCTCTCTCTCTCTCTGGTTCGCTTTCTCTCTAGTTTCTCTCTCTCTCTGGTTCTCTCTCTCTCTCTGGTTCTCTCTCTCTCTGGTTCTCTGTCTCTGGTCTCTCTCTCTGGTTCTCTCTCTCTCTCTGGTTCTCTCTCTCTGGTTCTCTCTCTGGTGCTCTCTCTCCTGGTTCTCTCTCTGGTGCTCTCTCTCTCACTGGTTCTCTATCTCTGGTTTCTCTATCTCTGGTTCTCTCTCTGGTTCTCTCTCTGGTGCTCTCTCTTTCTGGTTCTCTTTCTCTGGTTCTCTCTCTCTGGTTCTCTCTCTCGGTTCTCTCTCTGGTTCTCTCTCTCTGGTTCTCTCTCTCTCTCTGGTTCTCTCTCTCTGGTTCTCTCTCTGGTGCTCTCTCTCTGGTTCTCTATCTCTGGTTCTCTCTCTCTGGATCTCTCTCTCTCTCTCTCTGGTTCTCTCTCTCTGGTTCTCTCTCTGGTGCTCTCTCTCTCTGGTTCTCTATCTCTGGTTCTCTCTCTCTCTCTGGTTCTCTCTCTCGCTGGTTCTCTCTCTCTGGTTCTCTCTCTCGCTGGTTCTCTCTCTGGTTCTCTCAATCTCTCTCTCTGGTTCTCTCTCTCTCTCTGGTTCGCTTTCTCTCTGGTTCTCTCTCTCTCTGGTTCTCTTTCTCTCTGGTTCTCTTTCTCTGGTTCTCTCTCTCTCTCTGGTCTCTCTCTCTCTGTTTCTCTCTCTCTCTCTGGTTCTCTCTCTCTCTGGTTCTCTGTCTCTGGTTCTCTCTCTCTGGTTCTTTCTCTCTCTCTCTGGTTCTCTCTCTCTGGTTCTCTCTCTGGTGCTCTCTCTCCCTGGTTCTCTCTCTGGTGCTCTCTCTCTCACTGGTTCTCTATCTCTGGTTCTCTCTCTCTGGTTCTCTCTCTGGTGCTCTCTCTCTCTGGTTCTCTATCTCTGGTTCTCTCTCTCTCTCTCTGGTTCTCTCTCTCGCTGGTTCTCTCTCTCAGGTTCTCTCTCTCGCTGGTTCTCTCTCTGGTTCTCTCAATCTCTCTCCTGGTTTCTCTCTCTCTGGTTCGCTTTCTCTCTGGTCTCTCTCTCTCTGGTTCTCTCTCCCTGGTTCTCTCTCTCTCTCTGGTTCTCTTTCTCTGGTTCTCTCTCTCTGGTTCTCTCTCTCTCTGGTCTCTCTCTCTCTGGTTCTCTCTCTCTGGTTCTCTCTCTGGTTCTCTCTCTCTGGTTCTCTCTTCTCTGGTTCTCTCTCTCTGGTTCTCTCTCTGGTTCTCTCTCTCTGGTTCTCTCTCTCTCTCTGGTTCTCTCTCTCTCTCTGGTTCTCTCTCTCTGTCTCTCTCTCTGGTTCTCTCCTGGTGCTCTCTCTCTGGTTCTCTATCTCTGGTTCTCTCTCTTTCTGGTTCTCTCTCTCTGGTTCTCTCTCTGCTGGTTCTCTCTCTCTGGTTCTCTCTCTCGCTGGTTCTCTCATCTCTCTGGTTCTCTCTCTCTGGTTCTCTCTCTCTGGTTCTCTCTCTCTGGTTCTCTCTCTCTGGTTCTCTCTCTCTCTGGTTCTCTCTCTCTCTCTCTCTGGTTCTCTCTCTCTGGTTCTCTCTCTGGTGCTCTCTCTCTCTGGTTCTCTTTCTCTGGTTCTCTCTTTTCTCTCTCTGGTTCTCTCTCTCTGGTTCTCTCTCTCTGGTTCTCTCTCTCGTGGTTCTCTCTGGCTGGTTCTCTCTCTGGTTATCTCAATCTCTCTCTCTGGTTCTCTCTCTCTCTCTCTGGTTCGCTTTCTCTCTGGTTCTCTCTCTCTCTGGTTCTCTTTCTCTCTCTGGTTCTCTTTCTCTGGTTCTCTCTCTCTCTCTGGTTCTCTCTCTCTCTGGTTCTCTCTCTCTCTCTGGTTCTCTCTCTCTGGTTCTCTGTCTCTGGTTCTCTCTCTCTGGTTCTCTCTCTCTCTCTCTGGTTCTCTCTCTCTGGTTCTCTCTCTGGTGCTCTCTCTCCCTGGTTCTCTCTCTGGTGCTCTCTCTCTCACTGGTTCTCTATCTCTGGTTCTCTATCTCTGGTTCTCTCTCTCTGGTTCTCTCTCTGGTGCTCTCTCTCTCTGGTTCTCTATCTCTGGTTCTCTCTCTCTCTCTCTGGTTCTCTCTCTCGCTGGTTCTCTCTCTCAGGTTCTCTCTCTCGCTGGTTCTCTCTCTGGTTCTCTCAATCTCTCTCTCTGGTTTTCTCTCTCTCTCTGGTTCGCTTTCTCTCTGGTTCTCTCTCTCTCTGGTTCTCTCTCCCTGGTTCTCTCTCTCTCTCTGGTTCTCTTTCTCTGGTTCTCTCTCTCTCTCTGGTTCTCTCTCTCTCTCTGGTTCTCTCTCTCTCTGGTTCTCTCTCTCTGGTTCTCTCTCTGGTTCTCTCTCTCTGGTTCTCTCTCTGTCTCTGGTTCTCTCTCTCTGGTTCTCTCTCTCTGGTTCTCTCTCTCTGGTTCTCTCTCTCTCTCTGGTTCTCTCTCTCTCTCTGGTTCTCTCTCTCTGGTTCTCTCTCTCTGGTTCTCTCTCTGGTGCTCTCTCTCTCTGGTTCTCTATCTCTGGTTCTCTCTCTCTCTGGTTCTCTCTCTCTCTGGTTCTCTCTCGCTGGTTCTCTCTCTCTGGTTCTCTCTCTCGCTGGTTCTCTCAATCTCTCTCTCTGGTTCTCTCTCTCTCTCTCTGGTTCTCTTTCTCTGGTTCTCTCTCTCTCTGGTTCTCTCTCTCTCTGGTTCTCTCTCTCTCTGGTTCTCTCTCTCTCTCTGGTTCTCTCTCTCTCTCTCTGGTTCTCTCTCTCTGGTTCTCTCTCTGGTGCTCTCTCTCCCTGGTTCTCTTTCTCTGGTTCTCTCTCTCTGGTTCTCTCTCTCTGGTTCTCTCTCTCTGGTTCTTCTCTTTCTCTCTCTGGTTCTCTCTCTCTCTCGCTGGTTCTCTCTCTCAGGTTCTCTCTCTCGCTGGTTCTCTCTCTGGTTATCTCAATCTCTCTCTCTGGTTTTCTCTCTCTCTCTGGTTCTCTCTCTATCTCTGGTTCTCTCTCTCTCTCTGGTTCTCTCTCTCTGGTTCTCTCTCTCTCTGGTTCTCTCTCTGTCTCTGGTTCTCTCTCTCTGGTTCTCTCTCTGGTGCTCTCTCTCTCTGGTTCTCTCTCTCTGGTTCTCTCTCTCTCTCTGGTTCTCTCTCTCTCTCTCTGGTTCTCTCTCTCTGGTTCTCTCTCTGGTGCTCTCTCTCTCTGGTTCTCTATCTCTGGTTCTCTCTCTCTCTGGTTCTCTCTCTGGTGCTCTCTCTCTCTGGTTCTCTCTCTCGCTGGTTCTCTCAATCTCTCTCTCTGGTTCTCTCTCTCTCTCTCTGGTTCTCTTTCTCTGGTTCTCTCTCTCTCTCTGGTTCTCTCTCTCTCTGGTTCTCTCTCTCTCTGGTTCTCTCTCTCTCTGGTTCTCTCTGGTTCTCTCTCTCTGGTTCTCTCTCTGGTGCTCTCTCTCTCTGGTTCTCTTTCTCTGGTTCTCTCTCTCTGGTTCTCTCTCCTGGTTCTCTCTCTCTCTCGCTGGTTCTCTCTCTCAGGTTCTCTCTCTCGCTGGTTCTCTCTCTGGTTCTCTCAATCTCTCTCTGGTTTTCTCTCTCTCTCTGGTTCTCTCTCTCTCTGGTACTCTCTCTATCTCTGGTTCTCTCTCTATCTCTGGTTCTCTCTCTTTGGTTCTCTCTCTCTCTCCCTCTTTCTGGTTATATTTTCCAACCTCTACAAATCTCAATGTCTGACTAGATCAGATCATTGTATCACCTGGGGGGGTAAGAGAGGAGCAGAGCGGAGGAGCAGGAGCCAATTTCCAGATGCCGTTTCCAATGTGTGACATATCCTCAATTTGAGACGGAACACACCGCCACTTCCACTTCTACACAGTCTCCATTAGCCCTAGGAAAGAGGATGACTCATAGACACACACACACACACACACACACACACACACACACACACACACACACTCACAGATGGAAAGTGTCCAGCAGTGTGAATATGTACATCTGCTGAATAATAGACTAACGTTGCATCTCAAATGGAACCCTATTCCCTTTACAGTACACTACTTTACACCAGGGCCCACAGTAGTGCACTAGGTAGGGAATATATAATAATATTACCATTTGGTAAGCAGACTAGATATCTAGTTCAGCTTGTTTCTAGTGGTTTTAGGCTGTAATACCAAATGGCACCTATTCCTATATAGTGCACTACTTTACACCAGGGCCCATAGCAGCGCACTATATAGGGAATAGGGGTGCCATTTGCAGACTAGATATCTAGTTCAGGCGGCTCTCCGTTCTCCATCCCATCACTCCTCACAGCATCATCGCATGCTGAACGCTGCCCTCCCCTCCTTCTCAGGCAGATGACGTGGTGGAGATAGGGTTTCTGAAGTGCATATTTCTTACATATTTATTTCTTGTCTTCTAGACTTGATTATCATGTTCTCCTTAAAACCTCTACGGGATCGGGTGTCCCTTATACGGACGGTTGTTGCTCAATATGCGATATGTGACTAGGATGGTGTTGTAAACAACAGACAACTTTCCCGGGACATAGACATGTCTTGGCAGAAAGCTTACATTCTTGTTCATCTAAATGCAGTGTCCAATTTACACTGTGTGCGCAATTATTAGGCAGGTTGTATGTTTGAGGATACATTTTATTATTGAACAACTACAGTGCTCTCGGTCAATCCAAAATGTTAATAATCCTCAAACCTGAATATTTAAGAAAGTAAAAGTGAGGTTTTGGCTTTCTTTGGTGAATATCTATGTGTGCACAATTATTGGGCAACTATTAGAGTGCAGAATTATTATGCAACTAAATGAAAAACGAAAAGTTCCTCATCTCACTTGTTTATTTTCATCTGTTAAAAGTGAGAATAATAAACAAACAACTCAACATTTTAAAATAAACATTTCTGACATTTCAAAAAAAAATCTGTGCCCAATATAGCCACCCTTCTTTTCAATAACAGTCATAAGCCTTCCATCCATGGAGTCTGTCAGTTTCTTGATCTGTTGACGATCAACTTTTTGTGCAGCAGCAGCCACAGCCTCCCGGACACTGGTCAGAGAGGGGTACTGTTTTCCTTCACCGTAAAATCCACCGTTTAAGAAGGGACCACAAGTTCTCAATAGGGTTTAGGTCAGGTGAGGAAAGGGGGCCTGTCATTATTCTTTCATCTTTAAAGGCCTTTACTGGCTAGCCACGCAGTGGAGTACTTCGATGCATGCGATGGAGCTTTGTCCTGCATAAAAATCATGGTCTACTTGAAAGATGCAGACTTTTTCCTGTACCACTGCTTGAAGAAAGTGTCTTCTAAAAACTGGCAGTAGGTTTGGGAGTTGAGTTTGAGGCCATCTTCAACCCAAAAAGGTCCAACTAGCTCATCTTTAATAATACCAGCCCATACCAGTACCTCACCTCCACCTTGCTGGCGTCTGAGTCGAAGTGGAGCTCCGTGCCCGTTACTGACCCAGCCACTGGGCCATCCATCTGGTCCGTCAAGAGTCACTCTCATCTCATCAGTCTATAAAACCTTTGAAAAATCTGTCTTCAGATATTTCTTGACCCAGTCTTGACGTTTCAAATTTTTTGTCTTGTTCAGTGGTTGAGTTTCAGCCTTCCTTACCTTGGCCATGTCTCTGAGCACTGAACACCTTGTACTTCTGGGCACTCCAGGTAGGTTGCAGTTCTGGAATATGACAGCACTGGAGGATAATGGGTTCCTGGTAGCTTCACGTTTGATTCTTCTCAAATCTTTGGCAGTTAATTTGCGTCTTTTTTCTCAACACGGTTCTTGTGACCCTGTTGACTATTTGCAACAAAGCGTTTGATGGTTCTGTGATCACGCCCCAATATCTTAGCAATTTCAAGAGTGCTGCATCCCTCTGAAATACTTTCTATAATTTTTGACTTTTCAGAGTCAGTTAAATCTCTTTTTTGGCCCATTTTGCCTGAGGAAAAGAAGCTGCCTAATAATTATACACACCTTGATATAGGGTGTTGATCTCCTTAGGCCACACCCTCCCTCATTACACAAATACACATCACCTGATATGCTTAAATCCAATAAGCATTCCAGTTTATACAGCTTGGAGTTGGGAAATATGTATAATAATGATGATATGGTTAAAATACTGACTTGTCTAATAATTGTGCACACAGTAGCTATTACAGAAAAAAAAAATACCATGCTATTGTTTGAGGATAGTGCACAACAACGAAACACTTTTATCACGGCAACTGGTTCGAATACGTTCACCTCTGAAGGTAAATAATGTACTTACATTCAGTAATCTTGCTCTGATTTGTCACCCTGAAGGTCCCAGAGATAAAATGTAGTGTAGTTTTGTTTGAAAATCCGTTTTTATGTTCAAATGTAGGAACTCTGAATAAGAGCGTCTGCTAAGTGCTGTAAATGTAAATGCGCAGTTTGACCTCTGGCTCCACACCCACCCCCATTCGATTTTCATTTAGTTCCATCTAGATGTGTGACAGTTAGTGTATTTTCTGTAGGGAAGCTAATGATCCATGTATGACATTCCTGGTGTGCAAACTAACATTTCGTACATAGTTATGTACTTGAAAACCAATTCGGCACATTTGGGTAAACTCCTACCAGACTTGATACAAAATATTGTGTAGTGATGTAATTTTTCACTGGATCAGTCCGAAACTTTGCACACACACTGCTGCCATCTAGTGGACAACAAATCTAGAATCCTACATCACTTTCTGGCCTTTCTCTTGCATTTCAAAGATGATGCAAAAAAACTAAAATAGAAAACACATTTGTTTTGTTTGTATTATCTTTTACCAGATCTAATGTAGGATAATATAACGCATTAGTTTCACATTTCCACAAACTTCAAAGTGTTTCCTTTCAAATGGTTCCAAGAATATGCATATCCTTGCTTCAGGTCCTGAGCTACAGGCAGTTAGATTTGGGTATGTCATTTAAGGCTAAAGAGGGAACAAACCCCCGGTGTGCTTCAGGGGAGGAACAGAACTGATCCCCTCCCTCCTCCATCAAGGCTTTGGGTAAATCTGGGAGGTTTGACAGTTTAGAACAAACAGACATATCGATTTGTGGGATGGATCAAATCAAATTAAAATGTTATTTGTCACATGCTTCGTAAACAACAGGTGTAGACTAACAGTGAAATGCTTAATTACGGGTCCTTTTCCAACAATGCAGATTTAAAGATAAATAATAATTTAAACATCAAAATAGAAATAGATACAAATATAAAATATTAACAGTGATAAAGAAACAGTGAATAACAAATAACAATAATGAGTATAAATAACATGGCTATGTACAGGGAGTACCAGGATACGAGGTCATTGAGGTAAATATGTATCACAGGAGGCTGGTGGCACCTTAATTGGGGAGAAACGGGCTCGTTGTAATGGCTGGAGTGGGATTAGTGGAATGGAATCAAATACATGGTTTCCAGGTGTTTGATGCCATTCCATTTATTCCGTTCCAGCCATTATTATGAGCCATTCTGCCCCCAGCAGCCTCCTGTGATATGTACATATAGGTAGGGGTAAAGTGACTAGGCAACAGGATAGATAATAGACGGTATCAGCAGCGTATGTGGAGAGTGTGAAAGTGTGTGCGTGTGAGTGAGTGTGCGTGGCGTCAGTATGCATGTGTGCGCGTGTAATGTGTGTGTGTGGGCGTGTGTACTGTGTTGGGGTGTCAATGTCAGTATGTGGGAGTGTGTGGGTAGAGTCCAGTGTGTGTGCATAGAGTTAGTGTCTGGGAGTTAGTGCAAAAAAGGGTCCATGCAGATAGTCCAGGTAGCCATTTGATTAGCTATTTAGCAGTCTTTTTAACAGTCTTATGGCTTGGGGGTAGAAGCTGTTCAGGGTCCTGTTGGTTCCAGACTTGGTGCACTGGTACCGCTTGCCGTGCGGTAGCAGAGAGAACAGTCTATGGCTTGGGTGGCTGGAGCCTTTGACCTTTTTTGGGCAGTACTCTGACCCCGCCTGGTATAGAGGTCCTGGAATGGCAGGAAACAGGAGGTCTGCATCAGTGATGTACTGGGCAGTGCTCACCACACTCTGTAGCGCCTTGTGGTCGGGTGCCTAGCAGTTGCCATACCAGGCGGTGATGCAGCCAGTCAAGATGCTCTCAATGGTGCAGCTGTAGACCTTTTTGAGGATCTGAGGACCCATATCAAATCTTTTCAGCTTCCTGTCGTGTCTTCACAACAGTGTGGGTTTGTGTGGACCATGTTAATTCCTTAGTGATGTGGACACCAAGGAACTTGAAGCTCTCAACCCGCTCCACTACAGCCCCATCGATGTGGATGTAGTCACCGATCAGCTCCTTTATCTTGCTGACGTTGAGTGAGAGGTTGTTGTCCTGGCACCACACTGCCAGGTCTCTGACCTCCTCCCTATAGGCTGCCTCATCCTCATCTGGGATCAGTCCTACCACCGTTGTGTCGTCAGCAAACTTGATGATGGTGTTGGAGTTGTGCCCGGCCATGCAGTCGTGGGTGATCAGGGAGTACAGGATTAACCACACAACCCTGAGGGGCCCCCGTGTTGATGGTCAGCCTGCCCTCGCCGCCTGGGGGTAGCCCATCAGGAAGTCAAGGATCCAGTTGCAGAGGGAGGTGTTCAGCCCCAGGGTTCTGAGCTTGGTGATGAGTTTGGAGGGGACTATGGTGAGTTGTAGTCAATGAACAGCATTCTTACATAGGTATTCCTTTTGTCCAGGTGGGTGAGGTCAGTGTGAAGTGCAATAGTGATTGGGTCATCTGTGGATCTGTTGGGGCGGTATGCAAATTGGAGTGGGTCCAGGGTGTCTGGGATGATGGTGTTGATGTGAGCCATGACCAGCCTTTCAAAGCATTTCATGGCTATAGATCTGAGTGCTACGGTCATTTAGGCAGGTTACCTTGGCGTTCTTGGGCACAGTGACTATGGTGATCTGCTTGAAACAAGTTGGTATTACAGACCGAGTCAGGAATAGGTTGAAAATGTCAGTGAAGAGCGTCCTGTTATTCTGTCTGGCCCCACGTCCTTGCGAATGTTAACCTGTTTAAAGGTCTTACTCACATCGGCTACGGAGAGCGAGATCACACAGTCGTCCCGAACAGCTGGTGCTCTCATGCATGGTTCAGTGCTGCTTAACTCGAAGCGAGCATTGAAAGCATTTAGGTAATCTGGTAGGCTCTCGTCGCTGGGCAGCTCACGGCTGGGTTTCCCTTTGTAACCCGTGATAGTTTGCAAGCCCTGCCACATCTGTCAATCATCCGAGCCAGCATAGTAGGATTCGATCTTAGTCCTGTATTAATGCTTTGCCTGTTTGATGGTTCGTCGGAGGGCATAGCGGGATTTCTTATAAGCGTCTGGATTAGTTTCCTGCTCCTTTGAAAAAGTGGCAGCTCTAGCCTTTAGCTCAGTGCGGATGTTGCCTGTAATCCATGGCTTCTGGTTGGGAAACGTATGTACGGTCACTGTGGGGACGTCGTCGTCGATGCACTTATTAATGAAGCCGGTGACTGATGTGGTAAACTCCTCAATGCCATCGGATGAATCCTGAAACATATTCCCACAGATAGAACAATGAAACAGATATTTCACCGGATGTATAAATGTGAAGCATCCGCTTGGCATTTTCACTCACTGCCAAATATGGTGATGAAAGGAAGCCCAGTGGGAGAAGATGGGAGAAGATGGAACAAGATGGATTTTGGCCGACATTCTGCAAAAGTTCTCATTGGTGAAACATTTGATCTCTATACCATTTTCTGTTCCCAAAACTAGAATATTTTACAAACAGAGTGGACTGAGTTTTGTAGACTTGACCCTTTGCCAAAGTTTCCAAAAATGTTGTTGTTTAGAAGGAGTGTAAAGGTCGAATTGAGTTATTGCACACGCACACTTCACAGATTCAATAGAATCTCGCTAGCTCATGCTTGGCTCTGGCCCCCTCCTTGCTTGCTCTGCCTGCTATGACTCATTTGTTCCCATTGGAAACGACAGGCTGTGGTCTATCTTGGGTTAGTTATAAACATCTTTGATATTCCAGTCTGTTCTAGCAAAACAGTCCTGTAGCTTAGCATCTGCTTCATCGGACCAATTCCGTATTGAGTGTGTCACTGGTACTTCCTTTTAGAGTTTTTGATTGTAAGCAGGAAGCAGGAGGATGGATTTATGGTCTGATTTGCCAAAATGGAGGGGAGGGAGAGCCTTATGTGTTTCTGTGTGTGGAGTAAAAGTGATCTAGAGTTTTGTCGCCTCTAGTTGCACAGCTGACATGCTGGTAAAAATGAGGTAAAACAGATTTCAGTTTCCCTGCATTAAAATCACCCGGCCACGAGAAACGCCACCTCTGGATGTGCATTTTCTTGTTTGCTTATGGCCCTACACAGCTCGTTGAGTGCGGTCTTAGTGACAGCATCAGTTTGTGGTGATAAATAGACAGCTACGAGAAATATAGATAAACTCTCTCTGTAAATAATATGGTCTGTAGCTTATCATGAGGTATTCTCAGGCCAGCAAAAACTCTAGACATCCTTAACATTTCAGAACATGGCTGTTTTTACCGCAGAGACACACCCCTCCTCCCTTCATCCCACCCGTCCCACGTTTCAGGAGAAGACCCAGATGCAGACAGCGTCGAAGTAACAAAAGTTTATTACAAAAAAAAGGGGGCAGGCAAACGACAGGTCAAGGTCAGGCAGAGGTCAGTAATCCAGATCAGAGTCCAAAAGGTACAGAATGGCAGGCAGTCTCGGGGTCAGGGCAGGCAGAGGTCAATAATCCAGGGTGTGACAAGGTACAGAATGGCATGCAGGCTCAGGGTCAGGGCAGACAGAATGGTCAAAACTAGGAAAACTTGAAAACAGGAACTTGAGAAAGACAGGAGCAAGGGGAAAAACGCTGGTAGGTTTGATGAAACAAAACGAACTGGCAACAGACAAACAGAGAACACAGGTATAAATACACCGGGTGATAATGGGGAAGATGGGCGACACCTGGAGGGGGTGTGGAGACAATCACAAAGACAGGTGAAACAGATCAGGGTGTGACAACCCGAGTCTGCCCTCCGTTCTCGACGACGCATAGAAAACCCAGCGAGATGTATATTATCCATGTCCTCGTTCTGTCACTTTTGGATAAGTGGTCACCTATAGTGATAGAAGACAAAAGCTTGTAAAATGTTACATAGTACAGGGAAACTACAATCGTTTCATCTTAATCAAGGACTGTATTGGTATGACAAATTAGTTATTTTAACGTTTTCATCGTTTCAAGTTTTCCTGCATATTTTATATAACTTTGTGATACTCCTGTAGCCTTCATAACATCCAACTGTTTCATTTTTCCCAGAGACAAAATGAAACAGAGATCTAACAAGCTCTCTGCCAATAAATAAATGCTGTGGCCTGCAGTCGCCTCTCAGCCCTTGACAAACCTGGACACCACCCAGAAACTGGCTCAACGTGTGGATCTGTTTCGGCACAAAATAGCCGCCGAGCCCTTTGCACCCCCAGGGGTTCCATCTTCTATCCACACCTTAGAGTCTGAATGGAGCTCCAGTTTCCTCCTAGTCTGGTTCCAGATCTATTTGTACTGTCTTGCCAACTCTTATGCTCATTGTCCAACAAGTTCTCACAGTCTCAGGCAGAATCAGACTTTGTCCATAAATGTCAAATTTCAAAAGTTAAGTTTAGGCATGAATTCTGAGTTTAGGATTAAGGTTTGGGATTAAAACAAGACAATCAAAAAACAAGTGCGCTGAGATTGAACACCTTCTACCCATCCCTCGTTCACAAACCCACTGGATGGTAACAGCGCTCACCGTTGCCCCTAGTGGCCAGTGTTGAAGTAATCTCCTGACGTCCTGCTTACCTGGACGGACGTTTAATTTCGGAAGTGACCTGGCTCTATTGTTAAGCAATTGGTGTGACAACAAGCACAGGAGTTGGCAAGACAGCACAAACAGATCTGGGACCAGGCTAGGAGAGAGGACTTAATACCATACCAGGCTAGTTTCCTCCCTCCCTCCCACCACCTTGCACAGCGCGCAGAGAGACTGGAGACCCAGCTGTGGATCAAAGCTGCTATACAAAATGCATTCCATCCAGTGAGTTAGATACATTAAGTATGCATTTCGTTTTATGAGGTTTGTGAGTGGGTCCAGGTGCTTATTGCTGGACAATGTGAGTGACTTGCACAGATACACACAGAGCTAATACACACACATGCACACACGCAAAGACTGACGTGCGCACACACACACACACGCACGCACAGGCACACATCAACCCACACACACAGCGCTGGCACAAAGGCTGGTGTGCGAACAAAACCAGAGGCGCTTGCTTTCACCGTGAGCTGAAAGAGACTGGCATCGATGCCAACCACCTCCCAGCCTTCCTCCCAGGCTCATCTCCAGCTGCAGGTCTGCTAGCTGAGCTATCATTGCGTCCCAAAGCTGGCACCCTATTTCCTATATAGTGCACTTCTTTTGACCAGGGTCGATAGGGCACTGGTCAAAAGTAGTGCACTATGTAGGGAATAGGGTGTCATTTGGGACTCAGCCTGAAGGAAATGAATATGCATTGAAATGCAAACGAGAGAGAAATTACTTTCCTATATCTCTACAGCGTATTCAGACCCATTGACTTTTTCCACATTTTGTTACTTACAGCCTTATTCTAAAATCGATTAAATTGTTTTTTCCCTCAGTCTACACACAATACCACATAATGACAAAGCAAAAACAGGTTTTTAGACATTTTTGCTAATTTATTATAAACAAAAATATGACATTTACATAAGTATTCAGACCCTTTACTTTGTTGAAGCACCTTTGGCAGCGATTACAGCCTCGAGTCTTCTTGGGTATGACGCTACGAGCTTGGCACACCTGTATTTGGGGAGGTTCTCCCATTCTTCTCTGCAGATCCTCTCAAGCTCCGTCAGGTTGGATAGGGGGCGTCGATGCACAGCAATTTTCAGGTCTCTCCAGAGATGTTCGATCGGGTTCAAGTCCGGGCTCTGGCTGGGCCACTCAAGGACATTCAGATACTTGTCCCAAAACCACTCCTGCGTTGTCTTGTTTGTGTGCTTAGGGTTGTTGTCCTGTTGGAAGGTGAACCTTCGACCCAGTCTGAGGTCCTGAGTGCTCTGGAGCAGGTTTTCATCAAGGATCTCTCTGTACTTTGCTCCGTTCATCTTTCCCTCGATGCTGACTAGTCTCCCAGTCCCTGCCCCTGAAAAACATCCCCACAGCATGATGCTTCCACCACCATGCTTCACTGTAGGGATGGTGCCAGGTTTCTTCCAGACGTGACGTTTGGCATTCAGGCCAAAGAGTTCAATCTTGGTTTCATCAGCCTAGAGAATCTTGTTTCTCATGGTCTGAGAGTCTTTAGGTGCCTTTGGCAAACTCCAAGCAGGCTGTCATGTGCCTTCTACTGAGGAGTGGCTGGCTACTCCACCATAAAGGCCTGATTGGTATGAAAAATTTATGCACTCACTAAAAACTGTAGGTCGCTCTGGATAAGAGCGTCTGCTAAATGACTAAAATGTAAAAATGTAATTGGTGGAGTGCTGCAGAGATGGTTGTCCTTCTGGAAGATTCTCCCATCTCTACAGAGGAACTCTGGAGCTCTGTCAGAGTGACCATTAGGTTCTTGGTCACCTCCCTGACCAAGGCCCTTCTCCCACGATTGCTCAGTTTGGCCGGGCGGCCAGCTCTTAGGAAGAATCTTGGTGGTTCCAAACTTCTTCCATTTAAGAATGATGGAGGCCAGTGTATTGTTTGGGACCTTCAATGCTGCAGCAATTTTTTGGTACCCTTCCCCAGATCTGTGCCTCGATACAATCCTGTCTCTGAGCTCTACGGACAATTCCTTCATCCTCATGGCTTGGTTTTTGCTCTGACATCCACTGTCAACTCTGGGACCTTATATAGACAGGTGTGTGCCTTTCCAAATCATGTCCAATCAATTGAATTTACCACAGGTGGACTCCAATCAAGTTGTAGAAACATCTCCAGGATGATCAATGAAAACAGGATGCACCTGAGTTCAATTTCGAGTCTCATAGCAAAGGTTCTGAATA
>NW_025535583.1:27500-57500 GCF_020615455.1 Coregonus clupeaformis
CAGCTTGGTGAGAAGGTGACAACAGTTGGTGCGATTATTCGCAAATGGAAGAAACACAAAAGAACTGTCAATCTCCCTCGGCCTGGGGCGCCATGCAAGATCTCACCTCGTGGAGTTGCAATGATCATGAGAACGGTGAGGAATCAGCCCAGAACTACATGGGAGGATCTAGTCAATGATCTCAAGGTAGCTGGGACCATAGTCACCAAGAAAACAATTGGTAACACACTGCGCCTGATGGGGTGAGGTTGTGTTTCTCTAAGCGGGAGGTAAGCTTGGCTTCTTCTTTATATGGTGTCGAGTAAAGCTTAAACCATGCATTTAGATTGTAGGTAGTTTATCTAGGTAGTTATTGTAGGTAAGTATTGTATTCAGCTGAGCCCGGTGAAGCACGAGGCTAGCTAACCCACTACCTGGACCAATAAAGCTAGCTAGCGGGTAGCTACTGGTAACTATTAGCAACTGTGGATAGTTGTTTCCAATGTTATTTCACGCTTAAGAGTACCTGTAATTATGCCAGCTAGCTACCTACCATTCAGCTGTTTTTCTAACCTCATTATCTGAAGCTTTAACGTTATGTAGTTAGTAGTTACTGTACTCGAAATGTAGCTAGCTTGTTGCTACCTGGATAGCTAACTAAACAATAGCTGGAACGAGCTGTAAAGTTTGGAGACGCTTTCTCTCCGTTGGGACAGACGTGAACTGGCTAAATCGATTCAGTAGCTAGCTTTACACTTAACTAGCTAACAGTAGCTATTAAGGGTAAGTTATAACCTACATTTATTTTAATTTTATTTTTACATACTGGTAACCAGAGTCGTTCAAAAGGAATTCAAGACATGGGTGACTAGTTCACGTTAGCTTGGCTCTCTCTGTGTGTTTCATACCGTGGGAGGAGGGGTTGGTTCATTGACAGAGAGCAATGACCAGCTAACTATTCTAGCTAGCTAACTAACAGGCTGAATAAGTTGACGACGTACTCACTCAAACTGTCAAAACGAACCCCAAAACTTTACACAACGTTAGACACGGACACGAATGATCTGTTTAGCGTGTTAACACACTATTGGTAGTTTGTTGTAACCGAGTATTGGTGCTAAACCGTGTTATTGGAAGCTAGCATGCTAGTTAGCTATGGCGTCATAGGATATGGTGCCCTGGGCGGTTTTTACAGAAGAATACTGTACCAAGTTAGCTAGCTGAATAAACTAAGTTAGAGTCTATTCCTAGAAAACATTGAACTGCTGTAGTTTACAACAATTATAATTTCTAAAATGGAAGTTGGGAGAGTTATATTTGAGTGTTTCAGTGAAACGTATGTGAGGGAGGCCCCGCTCTCTCGCTTTCCCAGATGTTTAGTTAATTTCATTCCGATCTCCTTTGCATTATTGTAGCCTTTTCTGTACCCTGTAAACTGTGTCTGTCTATCCCTGTTCTCTCCTCTCTGCACAGGCCATACAAACGCTTCACACCGCGTGGCTGCTGCCACTCTAATCTGGTGGTCCCTGCGCGCACGACCCACATGGAGTTCCAGGTCTCTGGAAGCCTCTGGAACTGCCGTTTTGCGGCCAACAAGGCAGAGTTCATCTCAGCCTATGCTACCCATCTCAGCCTATGCTACTACTTTATCCTATCCCAGGTATTCCTTAAAGAGGTGGGGTTTCAAATGTCTCCGGAAGGTGGTGAGTGACTCCGCTGTCCTGGCATTTTTCTGTATGGATGGAACCCACTAACCTGGCGTTACAAGCGCCATGCTCTACCCATTGAGCTACAGAGGACCACGTTGAGCTACAGAGGACCACAGTAACAATTCCAGTAATTGGTACAGTTCAGTGGTATTCACAAAACTACTTTATATGAATAAACCATGATTAGTCTGTGTGATATATACTGCATAACATATAAATATAACTAAAATAGCAATACAGTGGAAAACTGTAATTCCCCCCCAAAATGAATTGAATTGTTACAGATCAAATACTCCTAATATTTCCCTGGATCTTGTCATGTCACAGATGAAACCAAACAGTTGGAGTTTCCACGCATGACTTAATCATTCTTACAACTTTCATGTAAAACTACCGATTAATTCTGTACAACACAACAACGAAAGTGTCATCCCCAGCATCAACATATATATAAGTCCGACCTCTCAATCTGACTGGCCTTCAGGCCTATCAATCATTCCAACCAAACAGGGCGCTTTGATTCACTCCAGGGCCCCGCCCCCGATTATGAATGGCACAACCTCGGACCCACCAAGACGACTGTCAGGGCTACAACACTTACACAGGCCAATGGATGACAAGGGACAACGTCTCTGCTAGACTGACAGCTGTCTGATCCAATCATTGTTTAGTGTGAGACATAAAGCCCGCCTTTTATTCCGTACACAACCAATCAGCATCAGACATTCAAGACTAATTAATGAGATCGCAAAGGGGAGTGACGCAGTTATTATACACGCCCCAGGTCTCTGAAATCTACAGGAATTCAAATGTCTAATCTGTATATATATGTATATGTTTTATCCTTTGAGAATAAATAGTGATTTACACTACAGTGAGTTAGTTCAGGTAGGCCTCCACACTAGAGTGAGTTAGTTCAGGTAGACCTCCACACTACAGTGAGTTCAGGTAGGCCTCCACGCTACAGTGAGTTCAGGTAGGCCTCCACACTACAGTGAGTTAGTTCAGGTAGACCTCCACACTACAGTGAGTTCAGGTAGGCCTCCACACTACAGTGAGTTAGTTCATGTAGGCCTCCAAACTACAGTGAGTTAGTTCAGGTAGGCCTCTACTCTACAGTAAGTTGAGGTAGGCCTCCACACTACAGTGAGTTCAGGTAGGCCTCCACTCTGCAGTGAGTTAGTTCAGGTAGGCCTCCACACTACAGTGAGTTCAGGTAGGCCTCCACCCTACAGTGAGTTCAGGTAGGCCTCCACACTACAGTGAGTCAGTTAAGGTAGGCCTCCACACTACAATGAGTCAGTTAAGGTAGGCCTCCACACTACAGTGAGTTAGTAAAGGTAGGCCTCCACACTACAGTAAGTTAGTAAAGGTAGGCCTCCACCCTACAGTGAGTTAGTAAAGGTAGGCCTCCACACTACAGTGAGTTAGTAAAGGTAGGCCTCCACACTACAATGAGTCAGTTAAGGTAGGCCTCCACACTACAATGAGTCAGTTAAGGTAGGCCTCCACACTACAGTGAGTTCAGGTAGATCTCCACACTACAGTGAGTTCAGGTAGGCCTCCACACTACAGTGAGTTCAGGTAGATCTCCACACTACAGTGAGTTCAGGTAGATCTCCACACTACAGTGAGTTCAGGTAGACTCCACACTACAGTGAGTTAGTTCAGGTAGGCCTCCAAAATACAGTGAGTTCAGGTAGGTCTCCACACTACAGTGAGTTCAGGTAGACCTCCACACTACAGTGAGTTCAGGTAGATCTCCACACTACAGTGAGTTCAGGTAGGTCTCCACACTACAGTGAGTTCAGGTAGACCTCCACACTACAGTGAGTTCAGGTAGGCCTCCTCTCTACAGTGAATTCAGGTAGGCCTCCACACTACAGTTATTTCAGGTAGGCCTCCTCTCTACAGTGAATTCAGGTAGGCCTCCTCTCTACAGTGAATTCAGGTAGGCCTCCACTCTAGAATGAGTTAGTTCAGGTAGGCCTCCTCTCTACAGTGAATTCAGGTAGGCCTCCACTCTAGAGTGAGTTAGTAAAGGTAGGCCTCCACACTACAATGAGTCAGTTAAGGTAGGCCTCCACACTACAATGAGTCAGTTAAGGTAGGCCTCCACACTACAATGAGTCAGTTAAGGTAGGCCTCCACACTACAATGAGTCAGTTAAGGTAGGCCTCCACACTACAATGAGTCAGTTCAGGTAGACCTCCACACTACAGTAAGTTCAGGTAGGCCTCCACACTACAGTGAGTTCAGGTAGGCCTCCACTCTACATTGAGTTCAGGTAGGCCTCCACACTACAGTGAGTTCAGGTAGGCCTCCACTCTACATTGAGTTCAGGTAGGCCTCCACACTACAGTGAGTTCAGGTAGGCCTCCACACTACAGTGAGTTCAGGTAGGCCTCCACTCTACATTGAGTTCAGGTAGGCCTCCACACTACAGTGAGTTCAGGTAGACCTCCACTCTACAGTGAGATCAGGTATGCCTCCACTCTACATTGAGTTCAGGTAGGCCTCCACCCTACAGTGAGTTCAGGTAGGCCTCCACTCTACATTGAGTTCAGGTAGGCCTCCACACTACAGTGAGTTCAGGTAGGCCTCCAAAATACAGTGAGTTCAGGTAGGTCTCCACACTACAGTGAGTTCAGGTAGACCTCCACACTACAGTGAGTTCAGGTAGGCCTCCACACTACAGTTATTTCAGGTAGGCCTCCACACTACAGTGAGTTAGTTCATGTAGGCCTCCAAACTACAGTGAGTTAGTTCAGGTAGGCCTCTACTCTACAGTAAGTTGAGGTAGGCCTCCACACTACAGTGAGTTCAGGTAGGCCTCCACTCTGCAGTGAGTTAGTTCAGGTAGGCCTCCACACTACAGTGAGTTCAGGTAGGCCTCCACCCTACAGTGAGTTCAGGTAGGCCTCCACACTACAGTGAGTCAGTTAAGGTAGGCCTCCACACTACAATGAGTCAGTTAAGGTAGGCCTCCACACTACAGTGAGTTAGTAAAGGTAGGCCTCCACACTACAATGAGTCAGTAAAGGTAGGCCTCCACACTACAATGAGTCAGTTAAGGTAGGCCTCCACACTACAGTGAGTCAGTAAAGGTAGGCCTCCACACTACAATGAGTCAGTAAAGGTAGGCCTCCACACTACAATGAGTCAGTTAAGGTAGGCCTCCACACTACAGTGAGTCAGTAAAGGTAGGCCTCCACACTACAGTGAGTTCAGGTAGATCTCCACACTACAGTGAGTTCAGGTAGACTCCACACTACAGTGAGTTAGTTCAGGTAGGCCTCCACACTACAGTGAGTTCAGGTAGGCCTCCACACTACAGTGAGTTCAGGTAGGCCTCCACACTACAGTGAGTTCAGGTAGACCTCCACACTACAGTGAGTTCAGGTAGGTCTCCAAACTACAGTGAGTTCAGGTAGGCCTCCACACTACAGTGAGTTCAGGTAGGCCTCCTCTCTACAGTGAATTCAGGTAGGCCTCCACTCTAGAATGAGTTAGTTCAGGTAGGCCTCCTCTCTACAGTGAATTCAGGTAGGCCTCCACTCTAGAGTGAGTTAGTAAAGGTAGGCCTCCACACTACAATGAGTCAGTTAAGGTAGGCCTCCACACTACAATGAGTCAGTTAAGGTAGGCCTCCACACTACAATGAGTCAGTTCAGGTAGGCCTTCCTCTACAGTGAGATCAGGTAGGTCTCCACACTACAGTGAGTTCAGGTAGGCCTCCTCTCTACAGTGAATTCAGGTAGGCCTCCACACTACAGTTATTTCAGGTAGGCCTCCTCTCTACAGTGAATTCAGGTAGGCCTCCACACTACAGTGAGTTCAGGTAGGCCTCCTCTCTACAGTGAATTCAGGTAGGCCTCCTCTCTACAGTGAATTCAGGTAGGCCTCCTCTCTACAGTGAATTCAGGTAGGCCTCCACACTACAGTGAGTTCAGGTAGGCCTCCACACTACAGTTATTTCAGGTAGGCCTCCTCTCTACAGTGAATTCAGGTAGGCCTCCTCTCTACAGTGAATTCAGGTAGGCCTCCACTCTAGAGTGAGTTAGTAAAGGTAGACATCCACACTATAGTAAGTTCAGGTAGGCCTCCACACTACAATGAGTCAGTTAAGGTAGGCCTCCACACTACAATGAGTCAGTTAAGGTAGGCCTCCACACTACAGTGAGTTCAGGTAGATCTCCACACTACAGTGAGTTCAGGTAGGCCTCCAAACTACAGTGAGTTCAGGTAGGCCTCCAAACTACAGTGAGTTCAGGTAGGCCTTCCTCTACAGTGAGATCAGGTAGGCCTCCACACTACAGTGAGTTCAGGTAGGCCTCCACACTACAGTGAGTTCAGGTAGGCCTCCAAACTACAGTGAGTTCAGGTAGGCCTCCACACTACAGTGAGTTTCAGGGGGGCCTCCACACTACCAGTGAGTTCAGGTAATCTCCACACTACAGTGAGTTCAGGTAGGCCTCCAAACTACAGTGAGTTCAGGTAGGCCTCCACACTACAGTGAGTTCAGGTAGGCCTCCAAACTACAGTGAGTTCAGGTAGGCCTCCACACTACAGTGAGTTCAGGTAGGCCTCCACACTACAGTGAGTTAGTTCAGGTATGCCTCCACTCTAAAGTGAGTTCCTGTAGTCCTCCACACTACAGTGAGTTAGTTCAGGTAGACCTCCACACTACAGTGAGTTAGTTCAGGTAGGCCTCCCTCTATAGTGAGTTCAAGTATGCCTCCACACTACAGTGAGTTAGTTCAGGTGAGGCCTCCACACTACATTGATTTCAAGTAGGCCTCCCACACTACAGTGAGTTAGTTCAGGTAGACCTCCACACTACAGTGAGTTCAGGTAGGCTTCCACTCTACAGTGAGTTAGTTCAGGTAGGCCTCTACTCTACAGTAAGTTGAGGTAGGCCTCCACACTACAGTGAGTTCAGGTAGGCCTCCACTCTGCGGTGAGTTAGTTCAGGTAGGCCTCCACACTAGAGTGAGTTAAGGTAGGCCTCCACACTACAGTGAGTCAGTTAAGGTAGGCCTCCACACTACAATGAGTCAGTTAAGGTAGACATCCACACTACAGTGAGTTCAGGTAGACATCCACACTACAGTGAGTTCAGGTAGGCCTCCACTCTACAGTGAATTCAGGTAGGCCTCCACTCTAGAGTGAGTTAGTTCAGGTAGGCCTCCTCTCTACAGTGAATTCAGGTAGGCCTCCACTCTAGAGTGAGTTAGTAAAGGTAGGCCTCCTCTCTACAGTGAATTCAGGTAGGCCTCCACTCTAGAGTGAGTTAGTAAAGGTAGGCCTCCACACTACAATGAGTCAGTTAAGGTAGGCCTCCACACTACAATGAGTCAGTTAAGGTAGGCCTCCACACTACAATGAGTCAGTTCAGGTAGGCCTCCACACTACAATGAGTCAGTTAAGGTAGACATCCACACTATAGTAAGTTCAGGTAGGCCTTCACACTACAGTGAGTTAGTTCAGGTAGGCCTCCACACTACAGTGAGTTCAGGTAGACTCCACACTACAGTGAGTTAGTTCAGGTAGGCCTCCACACTACAGTGAGTTCAGGTAGATCTCCACACTACAGTGAGTTCAGGTAGACTCCACACTACAGTGAGTTCAGGTAGACTCCACACTACAGTGTGTTAGTTCAGGTAGATCTCCACACTACAGTGAGTTCAGGTAGACTCCACACTACAGTGAGTTAGTTCAGGTAGGCCTCCACACTACAGTGAGTTAGTTTAGGTAGGCCTCCAAACTACAGTGAGTTAGTTCAGGTAGGCCTCCACACTACAGTTATTTCAGGGAGGCCTCCATACTACAGTGAGTTCAGGTATGCCTCCACACTACAGTGAGTTCAGGTAGGCCTCCACACTACAGTGAGTTCAGGTAGACTCCACACTACAGTGAGTTAGTTCAGGTAGGCCTCCACACTACAGTGAGTTAGTTTAGGTAGGCCTCCAAACTACAGTGAGTTAGTTCAGGTAGGCCTCCACACTACAGTTATTTCAGGGAGGCCTCCATACTACAGTGAGTTCAGGTATGCCTCCACAATACAGTGAGTTCAGGTAGGCCTCCACACTACAGTGAGTTCAGGTAGACCTCCACACTACAGTGAGTTCAGGTAGGCCTCCACTCAGCAGTGAATTCAGGTAGGCCTCCACTCTAGAGTGAGTTAGTTCAGGTAGGCCTCCACACTACAGTGAGTTCAGGTAGGCCACCACTCTACAGTAAGTTCAGGTAGGCCTCCAATCTACAGTGAGTTAGTTCAGGTAGGCCTCCACACTACAGAAGGTTCAGGTAGGCCTCCACACTACAGTGAGTTCAGGTAGACCTCCACGCTACAGTGAGTTCAGGTAGGCCTCCACACTACAGTGAGTTAGTTCAGGTAGGCCTCCACACTACAGTGAGTTCAGGTAGGCCTCCACTCTACAGTGAGTTCAGGTAGGCCTCCACCCTACAGTGAGATAGTTCAGGTAGGCCTCCACACTACAGTGAGTTAGTTCAGGTGAGCCTCCACACTACAGTGAGTTCAGGTGGGCCTCCACTCTACAGTGAGTTCAGGTAGGCCTCCACCCTACAGTGAGATAGTTCAGGTAGGCCTCCACACTACAGTGAGTTAGTTCAGGTAGGCCTCCACACTACAGTGAGTTCAGGTAGGTCTCCACACTACAGTGAGTTGAGGTAGGCCTCCACACTACAGTGAGTTCAGGTAGGCCTCCACACTACAGTGAGTTGAGGTAGGCCTCCACCCTACAGTGAGATAGTTTAGGTAGGCCTCCACACTACAGTAAGTTCAGGTAGACCTCCACTCTACAGTTAGTTCAGGTAGGCCTCCACACTACAGTGAGTTAGTTCAGGTAGACCTCCACACTACAGTGAGTTCAGGTAGGCCTCCACACTACAGTGAGTTAGTTCAGGTAGACCTCCACACTACAGTGAGTTCAGGTAGGCCTCCAAACTACATTGAGTCAGGTAGGCCTCCACACTACAGTGAGTTAGATCAGGTAGGCCTCCACACTACAGTGAGTTAGTTCAGGTAGGCCTCCACTCTAAAGTGAGTTCAGGTAGACATCCACTCTACAGTGAGTTCAGTTATGCCTCCACTCTAAAGTGAGTTCCTGTAGTCCTCCACACTACAGTGAGTTAGTTCAGGTAGACCTCCACACTACAGTTGGTTCAGGTAGGCCTCCACACTACAGTGAGTTAGTTCCAGGTAGACCTCCACACTACAGTTAGTTCAGGTAGGCCTCCACACTACAGTGAGTTAGTTCAGGTGGACCTCCCACACTACAGTGGGTTCAGGTGGGCCTCCACACTACAGTGAGTTAGTTCAGGTAGAACCTCCACACTACAGTGAGTTCAGGTGGGCCTCCAAGCTACATTGAGTCAGGTGAGGCCTCCACACTACAGTGAGTTAATCAGAGTAGGCCTCCACACTACAGTGAGTTAGTTCAGGTAGGCCTCCACTCTAAAGTGAGTTCAGGTAGACATCCACTCTACAGTGAGTTCAGGTATGCCTCCACTCTAAAGTGAGTTCCTGTAGTCCTCCACACTACAGTGAGTTAGTTCAGGTAGACCTCCACACTACAGTGAGTTCAGGTAGGCCTCCACACTACAGTGAGTTAGTTCATGTAGGCCTCCACACTACAGTGAGTTAGTTCAGGTAGGCCTCCCTCTATAGTGAGTTCAAGTATGCCTCCACACTACAGTGAGTTAGTTCAGGTAGGCCTCCACACTACATTGATTTCAAGTAGGCCTCCACACTACAGTGAGTTAGTTCAGGTAGACCTCCACACTACAGTGAGTTCAGGTAGGCTTCCACTCTACAGTGAGTTAGTTCAGGTAGGCCTCTACTCTACAGTAAGTTGAGGTAGGCCTCCACACTACAGTGAGTTCAGGTAGGCCTCCACTCTGCGGTGAGTTAGTTCAGGTAGGCCTCCACACTAGAGTGAGTTCAGGTAGGCCTCCACACTACAGTGAGTTCAGGTAGGCCTCCACACTACAGTGAGTTAGTTAAGGTAGGCCTCCACACTACAATGAGTCAGTTAAGGTAGACATCCACACTACAGTGAGTTCAGGTAGGCCTCCACTCTACAGTGAGTTCAGGTAGGCCTCCACTCTACAGTGAATTCAGGTAGGCCTCCACTCTAGAGTGAGTTCAGGTAGGCCTCCACTCTACAGTGAATTCAGGTAGACATCCACACTACAGTGAGTTCAGGTAGGCCTCCTCTCTACAGTGAATTCAGTAGGCCTCCACTCTAGGTGAGTTAGTTCAGGTAGGCCTCTCTCTGCAGTGAATTCAGGTGGGCCTCCACTCTAGAGTGAGTTGGTGGCAGGCCTCTCTCTACAGTGAATTCAGGTAGGCCTCCACTCTAGAGTGAGTTAGTAAGAGAGTAAGCCTCCACACACAATGAGTCAGTTAAGGTAGGCCTCCACACTACAATGAGTCAGTTAAGGTAGGCCTCCACACTACAATGAGTCAGTTTAGGTAGGCCTCCACACTACAATGAGTTAGTTTTGAGGTAGGCAGCTCCCAAACTAAGCAGTGAGTTAGTTCGGTAGACTCCACACTACTGAGTTAGTTCAGGTAGGCCTCCACACTGACAGTGAGTTAGTTTAGGTAGGCCTCCAAACTACATGAGTTGTTCAGGTCAGACTCCACACTGCAGTGAGTTAGTTCAGGTAGGCCTCCACTACAGTGAGTTAGTTTAGGTGGCCTCCGAAACTACCTGAGTGAGTTAGTTCAGGTAGGCCTCCACACTACAGTGAGTTCAGGTAGACCTCCACACTACAGTGAGTTCAGGTAGGCCTCCACTCAGCAGTGAATTCAGGTAGGCCTCCACTCTAGAGTGAGTTAGTTCAGGTAGGCCTCCACACTACAGTGAGTTCAGGTATGCCACCACTCTACAGTAAGTTCAGGTAGGCCTCCAATCTACAGTGAGTTAGTTCAGGTAGGCCTCCACACTACAGTGAGTTCAGGTAGGCCTCCACACTACAGTGAGTTCAGGTAGACCTCCACGCTACAGTGAGTTCAGGTAGGCCTCCACACTACAGTGAGTTAGTTCAGGTAGGCCTCCCCACTAAGTGAGTTAGTTCAGGTGGGGCCTCACACTACAGTGAGTTAGTTCAGGTAGGCCTCCAACTACAGTGAGTTCAGGTAGGCCTCCACTACAGTGAGTTAGTTCAGGTAGGCCTCCACCCAGTGAGTTAGTTCGTAGGCCTCACACCACAGTGAGTTGAGGTAGGCCTCCACACTACAGTGAGTTCAGGTAGGCCTCCCACTACAGTGAGATAGTTCAGGTAGGCCTCCACACTACAGTGAGTTCAGGTAGGCCTCCACACTACAGTGAGATAGTTCAGGTAGGTCTCCACACTACAGTGAGTTGAGGTAGGCCTCCACACTACAGTGAGTTCAGGTAGGCCTCCACACTACAGTGAGTTGAGGTAGGCCTCCACCCTACATTGAGATAGTTCAGGTAGGCCTCCACACTACTGTAAGTTCAGGTAGACCTCCACTCTACAGTTAGTTCAGGTAGGCCTCCACACTACAGTGAGTTCGTTCAGGTAGACCTCCACACTACAGTGAGTTCAGGTAGGCCTCCACACTACAGTGCGTTAGTTCAGGTAGACCTCCACACTACAGTGAGTTCAGGTAGGCCTCCACACTACATTGAGTCAGGTAGGCCTCCACTGCAGTAGAGTTGATCATGTGAGCCTCCACACTACAGTGAGTTAATTCTGGTGTAGACCTCCACACTACGTGAGTTCAGGTAGGGCCTCCACACTACAGTGAGTTAGTTCAGGTGAGACCTCCACTACAAGTGAGTTCAGGTGAGCCTCCACACTGCAGTGAGTTCAGGTATGCCTCCACTCTAAAGTGAGTTCAGGTAGGCCTCCACACTACAGTGAGTTAGTTCATGTAGGCCTCCACACTACAGTGAGTTAGTTCAGGTCGGCCTCCCTCTATAGTGAGTTCAAGTATGCCTCCACACTACAGTGAGTTAGTTCAGGTAGGCCTCCACTCTACAGTGAGTTCAGGTAGGCCTTCACTCTACAGTGAGTTAGTTCAGGTAGACCTCCACACTACAGTGAGTTCAGGTAGGCCTCCAAACTAAAGTGAGTTCAGGTAGGCCTCCAAACTAAAGTGAGTTCAGGTAGGCCTCCACACTACAGTGAGTTCAGGTAGGCCTCCACACTACAGTGAGTTAGTTCAGGTAGACCTCCACACTACAGTGAGTTCAGGTAGGCCTCCACACTACAGTGAGTTAGTTCATGTAGGCCTCCACACTACAGAGAGTTAATTCAGGTAGGCCTCCACACTACAGTGAGTTAGTTCATGTAGGCCTCCACACTACAGTGAGTTAGTTCAGGTAGACCTCCACACTACAGTGAGTTCAGGTAGGCCTCCACACTACAGTGAGTTAGTTCATGTAGGCCTCCACACTACAGTGAGTTAATTCAGGTAGACCTCCACTCTACAGTGAGTTCAGGTAGGCCTCCACGCTACAGTGAGTTCAGGTAGGCCTCCACACTACAGTAGTTAGTTCAGGTAGGCCTCCACACTAGCAGTGAAGTTCAGGTAGGCCTCCACACTACAGTGAGTTAGTTCAGGTGGGCCTCCACACTACAGTGGTTCAGGTAGGCCTCCACACTACAGTGCGTTCAGGTAGGCCTCCACACTACAGTGAGTTCAGGTAGGCCTCCACAATACAGTGAGTTAGTTCAGGTAGGCCTCCACACTACAGTGAGTTAGTTCAGGTAGGCCTCAACACTACAGTGAGTTAGTTCAGGTAGGCCTCCACACTACAGTGAGTTAGTTCAGGTAGGCCTCCACACTACAGTGAGTTAGTTCAGGTAGGCATCCACACTACAGTGAGTTAGTTCAGGTAGGCCTCCACACTACAGCCATCAATGGAAAATAGGAGGGTGCTCGACAACAATGACAGAAATACAACATAAGCCTTGCAAAGAAAGACTTCCAAAAGGACTAATTCAAGGCAGAGAGAAGTTGGAGCACTCGCCAAAAAGGCAGAGAGTTGGAGCACTCACCAAAAAGGCAGAGAGTTGGAGCACTCACCAAAAAGGCAGAGAGTTGGAGCACTCACCATGTTATAGCCATGTTATTTTCTACTTCCTGTATATAGCCATGTTATTTTCTACTTCCTGTATATAACCATGTTATTTTCTACTTCCTGTATATAACCATGTTCTTTTCTACTCCATGTACATAGCCAGGGATAACAGGGTATTAACAGGTGGAGTGTTCTGATGTCCAGAGAGATAACAGGGTATTAACAGGTGGAGTGTTCTACTGTCCAGATAGATAACAGGGTATTAACAGGTGGAGTGTTCTACTGTCCAGATAGATAACAGGGTATTAACAGGTGGAGTGTTCTGATGTCCAGAGAGATAACAGGGTATTAACAGGTGGAGTGTTCTACTGTCCAGATAGATAACAGGGTATTAACAGGTGGAGTGTTCTGATGTCCAGAGAGATAACAGGGTATTAACAGGTGGAGTTTTCTGATGTCAGATAGATAACAGGTGGTTTAACAGGTGAGTGTTCTACTGTCCAGATAGATAACAGGGGTATTAACAGGTGGGAGTGTTCTACTGTCCAGATAGATAACAGGGTATTAACAGGTGGAGTGTTCTACTGTCCAGATAGAGTAACAGGGGTATTAACAGGTGGAGTGTTCTACTGTCAGATAGATAACAGGGTATTAACAGGTGGAGGTGTTCTACTGTCCAGATAGATAACAGGGTAGTGAACAGGTGGAGTGTTCTACTGTCCAGATAGATAACAGGTATTAACAGGTGGAGTGTTCTACTGTCCAGATAGATAACAGGGTATGAACAGGTGAAGTGTTCTACTGTCCAGATAGATAACAGGGTATTAACAGGTGGAGTGTTCTACTGTCCAGATAGATAACAGGGTATGAACAGGTGGAGTGTTCTACTGTCCAGATAGATAACAGGGTATTAACAGTTGGAGTGTTCTACTGTCCAGATAGATAACAGGGTATTAAGAGGTGGAGTGTTCTCACTATCTACTGTTCTCACTATGTCAGGAATATGTAGACAACACTTCCCCCCTGTACATGTAATGAATCTGCTGTTCGCACTATGTCAGGAATATACATTGCCTTACAAAAGTATTTATCCCCCTTGGCGTTTTCCTATTTTGTTGCATTGTAACCTGTAATTTAAATGGATTTTTATTTAGATTTCATCCAAATTGGTGAAGTGAAATAAAAAAAATATCTTGTTAAAAAAAAATCAAAAATATAAATAACGGAATAGTGGTGCGTGCATATGTATTCACCCCCCTTGCTATGAAGACCCTAAATAAGATCTGGTGCAACCAATTACCTTCAGAAGTCACATAGTGACTGAGTTAAATAAAGTCCACCTGTGTACGATCTAAGTGTCACATGATCTCAGTTGTATACACCTGTTCTGAAAGGCCCCAGAGTCTGCAACCCCACTAAGCAAGGGGCACCACCAAAGCGGCACCATGAAGACCAGGGCTCTCCAAACAGGTCAGGAACAAAGTTGTGGGGAAGTACAGATCAGGGTTGGGTTATAAAAAATATCCGACAGAACATCCACGGAGCACCATTAAATCATTATAAAAAATTGAAAGAATATGGCACCACAACAAACCTGCCAGAGAGGGCAGCCTACCAAAAGTCACGCACCAGGCGGAGGGCATTAATCAGAGAGGCAACAAAGAGACCAGATAACCCTGAAGGAGCTGCAAAGCTCCACAGTGAAGATTGGAGTGTCTGTCCACCAGGACCACTTTAAGCCGTACACTCCACAGAGCTGGGCTTTATGGAAGAGTGGCCAGAAAAAGCCATTGCTTAAAGATAAAAATAAGAAAACACGTTTGGTGTTCGGCAAAGACGCGCGGGGAGACTCCCCAGACATATGGAAGATGGTACTCTGGTCAGGTGAGACTAAAGTTGGCTTTTTTGCCATCAAGGAAAATGCTATGTCTGGTACGCAAACCCAACAACTCTCATCACCCCGAGAGAACACCATCCCCACAGTGAAGCATGGTGGTGGCAGCATCATGCTGTGGGGATAAGTTTTTCATCGGCAGGGACTGGGAAACTGGTCAGAGTGAAGGAATGATGGATGAAACTAAATACACAGAAATTATTTAGGAAACCTGTTTCAGTCTTCCAGAGATTTGAGACTGGGACGGAGGTTCACCTTCCAGCAGGACAATGACCCTAAGCATACTGCTAAAAAGCAACACTCAAGTGGTTTAAGGAAGATATTTAAATGTCTTGGAGTGGCCTTGTCAAAGCCCAGACTTCAATCAATTGAGAATCTGTGGTATGACTTAAAGATTGCTGTACACCAGCGGAACCCGTTCAACTTGAAGGAGCTGGAACAGTTTTGCCTTGAAGAATGAGCAAAAATCTCAGTGGCTAGATGTGCCAAGCTTATAGAGACATACCCCAAGAGACTTGCAGCTGTAATTGCTGCAAAAGGTGGCTCTGCAAAGTATTGACTTTGGGGGGTGAATAGTTATGCACGCTCAAGTTTTCTGTTTTTTTGTCTTATTTCTTGTTTGTTTCACAAGAAAAAATATTTTGCATCTTCGAAGTGTTAGGCATTGTTAAATCAAATTATACAAACTCCCAAAAATCCCATTTTAATTCCAGGTTGTAAGGGCAACAAAAATAGGAAAAAGTGCGAAATTGGGTGTAGATATCTGCTGATGATGTTGTTTTGTTGTTGATGTTGATAAAGTTGTTGTTGACAGAACGTGTGTTGTTGTTGACAAACGTGTGTTGTTGACAGGAAATGTATTGTGTTGACATGCGTAGTGTTGACATTGACAGGCCATGTGTTGATGTTTACAGAATGTGTGTTGATGTTGTTGTTGATGTTGATAATGTTGTTGTTGACAGGACATGTGTTTTTGTTGACAGGACGTGTGCCCATGAGGTCGTTGCTGTTGGTGCTCCTGCTGATCGGCATCCAGGCTGTACTGAATATGGAAGGGGCCCTGGGCCCGGTGGCAGCCAACTACAGTGCAGAACACCACACAGCGGCCAATGGCAGAGCAGAAACAGAAGCGACGCCCGCCTCTCAGTGTCAGCTCAGCAGGAGCAGCCGCAGCAGGCAAGGGAGACTCAGCAGAGCCCAGCCGGACCAGACATGCCCACAGGCCAGCCCTCTCTACCCCAGGACCGGAGTTCTTCCCTGGGACTCTCTGAGACAGGCTCCTCCTCTCACCCCTCCATCCCGGAGTGGACCCCAAACGGTTCAGGCGGGGGTGCACGCTCCTCACCAGCGCGTCGTCTTCGCAACGCCCCCTCTCTCACCACACCCTGGGTGGGAGACGAGATGAAGAGGGGAGGTTGGAGGGGTGAGGGTGAGAGGCGAGGGCGGGGGCAGCCTGTGCACAGGGGAGAGATACTCAGTGTGCGACAGCATCACCGTGTGGTTGGGCAACTCTGACCAAGGCCACGGACATGCGAGGCGAACTCGAGGTGGAGGTTCTACCAGAGGTGAAGATAGACAACGTCCCGGGAAAACAGTTCTTCTAGAGACCACCTGCCGCGGACCACAGCCCCGTGGGGAGCTGGGGCTGGGGGAGGGGGCTGGGGAGGGCCAAGTCAGGGTGCCGCCGGCATCGACAGCCGTCACTGGAATTCCTACTGCACCAACACACACACACCTACGTGCGCGCGCTCACCAAGTTCAAGGAGAAGACAGCATGGAGGCTGATACGCATCAACGCAGCGTGTGTGTGTGTCCTCAGCCATAAGTCCTGGAGGCACTGACCTCTCACCCCTAGGACTATGGACCATGAACCCTGACCCATATATATACACACACACACACACACGGAATACACACACGGAATACACACACACACACAAAGACAAAACAAACACTGATTGCACAGTCAGACATGTAAACATCCTTGAAACAGCCACTACAGATGTATTACAAATACAGTCCCCTGATACTCCACTCCCACACACAGACACACTCACCTGGACCCGACCAGCTCCCCTGATACTCCACTCCCACACACAGACACACTCACCTGGACCCGACCAGCTCCCCTGATACTCCACTCCCACACACAGACACACCCCAGACACACTCACCTGGACCCGACCAGCTCCCCTGATACTCCACTCCCACACACAGACACACCCAGACACACTCACCTGGACCCGACCAGCTCCCCTGATACTCCACTCCCACACCCAGCACACACTCACCTGGACCCGACCAGCTCCCCTGATACTCCACTCCCACACCCAGACACACCCAGACACACTCACCTGGACCCGGCCAGCTCCCCCTGATACTCCACTCCCACACCCAGACACACCCAGACACACTCACCTGGACCCGACCAGCTCCCCTGATACTCCACTCCCACACCCAGACACACTCACCTGCACCGACCAGCTCCTGATACTCCACTCCCACACACAGACACGCCCAGACACACTCACCTGGACCCGACCAGCTCCCCTGATACTCCACTCCCACACCCAGACACACTCACCTGGACCCGACCAGCTCCCCTGATACTCACTCCCACACACAGACACACCCAGACACACTCACCTGGACCCGACCAGCTCCCTGATACTCCACTCCCACACAGACACACTCACCTGCACCCGACCAGCTCCCCTGATACTCCACTCCCACACCCAGACACACTCACCTGGGACCCGACCAGCTCCCCTGATACTCCACTCCCACACCCAGCACACCCAGACACACTCACCTGGACCCGACCAGCTCCCCTGATACTCCACTCCCACACACAGACACACCCAGACACACTCACCTGCACCCGACCAGCTCCCTGATACTCCACTGCCACACCCAGACACACTCACCTGAACCGACCAGCTCCTGATACTCCACTCCACACAGACACACCCAGACACACTCACCTGGACCCGACCAGCTCCCTGGACCTCACTCCCACACACAGACACACCCAGACACACTCACCTGGACCCGACCAGCTCCCCTGATACCTCCACTCCCCACACGCAGACACACCCAGACACACTCACCTGCACCCGACCAGCTCCCCTGATACTCCCATCCCACACCCAGACACACCCAGACACCTCACCTGGACCGACCAGCTCCCTGATACTCCACTCCCACACACAGACACACCCAGACACACTCACCTACACCCGACCCAGCTCCCTGAGTACTCCTCCCACACACAGACACACCCAGACACACTCACCTGCACCCGACCAGCTCCCTGATACTCCACTCCCACACACAGACACACCCAGACACACTCACCTGCACCCGACCAAGCTCCCTGATACTCACCCCACACCCAGACACACTCACCTCACCCAACCAGCTCCCCTGATACCCTCCCACACCCAGACACACTCACCTGGACCCGACCAGCTCCCCTGATACTCCCACTCCCACACACAGACACACCCAGACACACTCACCTGCACCCGACCAGCTCCCCTGATACTCCACTCCCACACACAGACACACCCAGACACACTCACCTGGACCCGACCAGCTCCCCTGATACTCCACTCCCACACACAGACACACCCAGACACACTCACCTGGACCCGACCAGCTCCCTGATACTCACTCCACACACAGACACACCCAGACACACTCACCTGCACCCGACCAGCTCCCCTGATACTCCACTCCCACACCCAGACACACTCACCTGGACCCGACCAGCTCCCCTGATACTCCACTCCCACACCCAGACACACCAGACACACTCACCTGGACCCGACCAGCTCCCCTGATACTCCACTCCCGCACACAGACACACCCAGACACACTCACCTGCACCCGACCAGCTCCCCTGATACTCCACTCCCACACCCAGACACACCCAGACACACTCACCTGGACTCGACCAGCTCCCCTGATACTCACTCCCACACACAGACACACCCAGACACACTCACCTGGACCCACCAGCTCCCTGATACTCCACTCCACACCCAGACACACTCACCTGGACCCACCAGCTCCCTGATACTCCACTCCCACACCCAGACACACCCAGACACACTCACCTGCACCCGACCCAGCTCCCCTGATACTCCACTCCACACAGACACACTCACCTGGACCCACCAGCTCCCCTGATACTCCACTCCCACACCCAGACACACCCAGACACACTCACCTGCACCCGACCAGCTCCCTGATACTCACTCCCACACCCAGACACACTCACCTGCACCCGACCAGCTCCCCTGATACTCCACTCCCACATCCAGACACACTCACCTGCACCCGACCAGCTCCCTGATACTCCACTCCCACACCCAGACACACCAGACACACTCACCTGCACCACCAGCTCCCCTGATACTCCACTCCCACACCCAGACACACCCCAGACACACTCACCTGGACCCGACCAGCTCCCCTGATACTCCACTCCCACACACAGACACACCCAGACACACTCACCTGGACCCGACCAGCTCCCCTGATACTCCACTCCCACACCCCAGACACACCTACTCCTGGACCACCAGCTCCCCTGATACTCACTCCCACACACAGACCACACCCAGACACACTCACCTGCACCCGACCAGCTCCCCTGATACTCCACTCCCACACCCGACACACTCACCTGGACCCGACCAGCTCCCCTGATACTCCACTCCACACACAGACACACCCGACACACTCACCTGGACCCGACCAGCTCCCCTGATACTCCACTCCCCACACACAGACACACCCAGACAACTCACCTGGACCCGACCAGCTCCCTGATACTCCACTCCCACACACAGACACACCCAGACACACTCACCTGGACCCGACCAGCTCCCTGATCTCCACTCCCACACCCAGACACACTCACCTGCACCCGACCAGCTCCCCTGATACTCACTCCCACACCCAGACACACCCAGACACACTCACCTGACCCGACCAGCTCCCCTGATACTCCACTCCCACACACAGACACACTCACCTGGACCCGACCAGCTCCCTGATACTCCTCCCACACCCCAGACACACCCAGACACACTCACCTGGACCCGACCAGCTCCCCTGATACTCCACTCCACACCCAGACACACTCACCTGCACCCGACCAGCTCCCCTGATACTCACTCCCACACACGACACACCCAGACACACTACCTGCACCGACCAGCTCCCCCTGATACTCCACTCCCACACACAGACACACCCAGACACACTCACCTGGACCACCAGCTCCTGATACTCAACTCCACACCCAGACACACTCACCTACACCCGACCAGCTCCCCTGATACTCCACTCCCACACACAGACACACACCCAGACACACTCACCTGGAACCCGACCGGCTCCCCTGATACTCCTCCCACACACAGACACACCAGACACACTCACCTGCACCGACCAGCTCCCCTGATCTCCACTCCCACACACCCCAGACACACTCACCTGCACCCGACCAGCTCCCTGATACTCCACTCCCACACCCAGACACACTCACCTGGACCCCGACCAGCTCCCCTGATACTCCTCCCACACCCAGACACACTCACCTGCACCGACCAGTCCCTGATACTCACTCCCACACAGACACACCAGACACACTCACCTGCACCCGACCAGCTCCCTGATACTCCACTCCCACACAAGACACACCCAGCACACACTCACCTGGACCGACCAGCTCCTGATACTCACTCCCCACACCCAGACACACTCACCTGCACCACCAGTCCCCTGATACTCCACTCCCACACAGACACACCCAGACACACTCACCTGCACCCACCAGCTCCCCTGATACTCCCTCCCCACACAGACACACACAGACACACTCACCTGGACCCGACCAGCTCACCTGATACTCCACTCCCACACCCAGACACACTCACCTGGACCACCAGCTCCCCTGATACTCCACTCCCACACACAGACACACCCAGACACACTCACCTGCACCACCAGCTCCCTGATACTCCTACCCCACACACAGACACACTCACCTGGACCCGACCAGCTCCCCTGATACTCCACTCCCACACACAGAGCACCCAGTACACACTCACCTGGACCCGACCAGCTCCCTGATACTCCACTCCCACACACAGACACACCCCAGACACACTCACCTGGACCCACCAGCTCCCCTGATACTCCACTCCCACACCCAGACACACTCACCTGGACCCGACCAGCTCCCTGATACTCCACTCCCACACCCAGACACACCCAGACACACTCACCTGCACCCGACCAGCTCCCCTGATACTCCACTCCACACCCAGACACACTCACCTGGACCCGACCAGCTCCCCTGATACTCCACTCCCACAGCCAGACACACCCGCACACTCACCTGCACCCGACCAGCTCCCTGATACTCCCTGCCACCCAGACACACCCAGACACACTCACCTGGACCCGACCAGCTCCCCTGATACTCCTCCCACACCCAGCACACACTCACCTGGACTCCGACCAGCTCCCCTGATACTCCACTCCCGCACACAGACACACTCACCTGGACCCGACCAGCTCCCCTGATACTCCACTCCCACACAGACACCCAGACACACTCACCCTGGACCCGACCAGCTCCCCTCATTACTCCTCCCCGCACAGACACACTCACCTGGACCTGACCAGCTCCCTGATACTCCACCCACACACAGACACACCCCAGACACACTCACCTGGACCCGACCAGCTCCCTGATACTCACTCCCACACACACACACACCCAGAACACACTCACCTGGACCCGACCAGCTCCCCTGATACTCCACTCCCACACCCCAGACACACTCACCTGGACCCGACCAGCTCCCCCTGATACTCCACTCCACACCCAGGCACACCCAGACACACTACCTGGACCCGACCAGCTCCCCTGATACTCCACTCCCACACACACACACACCCCAGACACACTCACCTGGACTCCGACCAGCTCCCTGATACTCCACTCCCACACCCAGACACACCCAGACACACTCTACCTGCACCCGACCAGCTCCTGATACTCCCTCCCACACACTGCCGGCCCTGAATATTTCTGAACCGTCTCAGTGCTTCTCCTTCTAATAAGTCGCTTCCTTTAATTCCTCATTAAATAGCCAGCATCAGCTGCGCAAAGATAAAGTGGTCATTGAGACATGAATGAGGATGTGGACGACTTAGTTCGCTGAAGTCGCCATTACGTTTGTTTTGTTGCCTTGCAGTGTGTTTTTGTAGCCTTCAGCGCAAAGTTTACAGATTGGATCCACTCTGTGCGTCTGTGGACTTTCACTCTTCCGTTGGTTTTCGTGGCCTTTTCTCCGCTGGAGAGCTGTTGGCCAGATTGTCTGACTGACCGACTGACTACAACTTTTTGTGGTTTTTCATTTGTTTGGGGTGTGTATACCGTGAGTTGTGTAGTTGTGAGGACGTATTATTCTTTGGGTAGTCTTTGATACGCTTTATGTTGTGTTACAAAATAAGTGTTATTTTGAGTGTATGAATATACTGGGGTTATCACGGACAAAGCGTTGGGACTAAGGCCACTTGAGTCACTGAACTTATTTACCGGGCTGGACTCTTTTTATGCCCGAGGTACAGGACATTTCTAAATGAACATAAGTGCAGTGATTGTTATATTCTGTTGTGTGTGGGTGTGTGATCATTTATGTTGTTAATAGCAACCACGCAAAGAATACACTTGTTTGAAGTTCTTTCCAAGGTTTTAGTAGAGTGTTTATGAAAAGTATATTTCCATCTTGACTTTTACATAAGTCCTTTGTATTGGTGTGACAGACGGACCAGATGGGACTCATTCCCTCCCAAACTAAAAGGAGAAACCCATGCTTTCTCTGGTGAGGCACAACCTACCTGGCACCCCCTATAAATAACCTCAAGTCAAAAACTTACATAAAAATGGCACCCCAGATGGGACTTCAACATTGAGAACTAACCAAAGCAAATCTTTTGAGTGGAATTAAAATAATGGATTCACTACAAGAAAATGTTCATCCATATCCTACCTGTCAATAGGAATACACAGGCCATTCTGACTACCGAGCCAACAATACAAATCATAATGTGAATGGAAATAATGGAGTTGATTTGGGCCAGAGCCCTGGGAATCTAAATGCTCGGTCATTTGGGCAGGTTCAAACCTACAAACGTTTGCAAGCATTACTGTACTGGCCACATCTGAGCATGGATGTAAGTCACATATCCAAAACTGTCAGGTTTGTCAAATGTACAAACCAGAAGGTGGAAAACCTGCTGGCAAGTTGCAGCAAACTGTAGTTACCCGACCTTGGGAAATGTTGGAGGGTGGATTTGATGGGTCCATTTTCTGAAGCTCCAATCAGAATGTGTACATGCTTGTTTTGTTGATTACTATTCCAAGTGGGTTGGGCTCTTTGCCCCTGCGTCCAGGCCACAGCGAGGGCCGTCTCTAACATCCCCTTCACGAAAAATCTGACTACGCTGGGGAGTGCCTGATTACATCCTGTCTGATCGGGGTTCCCAATTTGTCTCTGATCTCTTCGGGACCTGCCAAAGATGGATACCTGAGGCAGAAGTTTTGACCACAGCTATCACCCCACAGACCAACCTCGCTGAGAGGGAGTCGAACCTTGGGAAGACAATGGTTGCTTCCTATGTAGGGACCCAGCACAAACACTGGGACAAGCACCTTCCACGAGTTTCGGTTTGCCTGAATTCTGCTGTGCAAGAGGTCCACTGGAGTCACACCTGCAGAGCTGAGACCTCAGTCGTCTCCTCCGGGGACCCTTGGATATGGTGCTACAGCCCCAGCCAGCTTACTCCAGGCGCTGCTTGCTGTATTGCCAGGTATCCATCTCCCACGGCCGTAGGGCTCTTGTCTCGGGAGCTGCATCCAGGCTCGACTCAAGCAGAAAGAAATTATGATAAGAACAGGCCGAGACATTGCAGTTCCGGCTTCGTGATCGGGTGTGGCTTCGCTCTCATCCGGCTCAAAGCTGAACAATTCTTCTCGTGCCAAGCTGCGCTCCTAAATGGCAAAGGACCATATAGGATTGTGGAGCAGATGGGCCCCTGCTGAACTACCGAGTGGTGAAAGAGGACTCAGGTGAAGATATGCGCGTTGTCCATGTCTCACGCCTTCAAGGCCTGTTACCACCCTCGGCTGAGGTGGAGGATTGGGCGCGCAAGGTAATGAATATTTTTGTGAGGAAAGTGATAGGACCTTTCTCGGTTTCCCGACCAAATCTGCCTTCCCGACAATGTCGGCTTTTTCCAGGGAGGGGTGTGCGCGGCCCTGAATGCTTCTGAACCGTCTCAGTGCTTCCCTCCCTTCTAATAGAGGCGCTTCCCTTTAATTCCTCATTAAATCGCCAGCATCAGCTGCGCAAAGATAAAGTGGTGATTGAGACATGAATGAGGTATGTGGACGACCTTCCAGTTGATGAAGCTTCGCCTATTGCGTTTGTTTTTGTTGCCTTACGTGTTTTGTGCCTTAGCGAGTTTGCAGGTTGGATCCACTCTGTGCGTCTTGGACTACACTCTCCGTTGGTTTTCGTGGCCTTTTCTCCGCTGGAGAGCTGTCTGGCCGGATTGTCTACTGACTGACGACTACAGCTTGTTGTAGCGGTATTTCATTTGTTTGGGGTGATTGTATACTGTGATGTATGTGAGTTGTGAGGGCGTATTATTCTTTTGGGTAGTCTTTGTCGCATAGTTGTGTTACAAAATAAGTGTTATTTTGGTATGAATATACTGGGAGGTATGCTTGCGGACAAGCGTTGCGGGACTAAGGCCACTTGAGTCACTGAACTTATTTACCGGGCTGGACTCTTTTTATGCCCGAGGTACAGACATTTCTAAATGAACATAAGTGCAGTGATTTTGTTATATTGTTGTGTGTGGGTGTGGGTGATCATTTATGTTGTTAATACAACCACGTAAAAGAATACACTTGTTTGAAGTTCTTTCCAAGGTTTTAAAGGGGTTTATGAAAAGTATATTTCCATCTTGACTTTTACATAAGTCCTTTGTATTGAGTGTGACTTGACGGACCAGATGGGACTCATTCCCCTCCCAAACTAAAAGGAGAAACCCATGCTTTCTCTGGTGGGCACAACCTACCTGGCACCCCTATAAATAACCTCAAGTCAAAACCGTTACAACACAGACACACCCAGACACACTCACCTGGACCCGACCAGCTCCCCTGATACTCCACTCCCACACCCAGACACACTCACCTGGACCCGACCAGCTCCCCTGATACTCCACTCCCACACACAGACACACCCAGACACACTCACCTGCACCCGACACTCCCCTGATACTCCACTCCCACACACAGACACCTCACCTGCACCCGACCAGCTCCCCTGATACTCCACTCCCACACACAGACACACCCAGACACTCACCTGGACCCGACCAGCTCCCTGATACTCAACTCCCACACACAGACACACCCAGACACACTCACCTGCACCCGACCAGCTCCCCTGATACTCCACTCCCACACACAGACACACTCACCTGCACCCGACCAGCTCCCCTGATACTCCACTCCCACACACAGACACACCCAGACACACTCACCTGGACCCGACCAGCTCCCTGATACTCACTCCCACACCCAGACACACTCACCTGGACCCGACCAGCTCCCCTGATACTCCACCCCACAGACACACCCAGACACACTCACCTGCACCCCACCAGCTCCCCGATACTCACTCCCACACCCAGACACACTCACCTGGACCCACCAGCTCCTCCTGATACTCCACTCCCACACCCAGACACACCAGACACACTACCCCGAACCAGCTCCCCTGATACTCCACTCCCCACAGACACACCCAGACACACCCACCTGCACCCGACCAGCTCCCCTGATACTCCACTCCCACACACAGACACACCCCAGACACACTCACCTGGACCGACCAGCTCCTGATACTCCACTCCCACACCCCAGACACACTCACCTGCACCCGACCAGCTCCCCTGATACTCCTCCCACACACAGACACACCCAGACACTCACCTGGACCCGACCAGCTCCCCTGATACCCACTCCCACACACAGACACACCCAGACACACTCACCTGGACCCGACCAGCTCCCCCTGATACTCACTCCCACACCCAGACACACTCACCTGGACCCGACCAGCTCCCTGATACTCACTCCCACACACAGACACACCCAGACACACTCACCTGCACCCACCAGCTCCCCTGATACTCCACTCCCACACGAGACACACCCAGACACACTCACCTGGACCCGACCAGCTCCCCTGATACTCCACTCCCACACCCAGACACACTCACCTGCACCCGACCAGCTCCCTGATACTCCACTCCCACACACAGACACACTCACCTGGACCCGACCAGCTCCCCTGATACTCACTCCCACACACAGACACACTCACCTGCACCCGACCAGCTCCCCTGATACTCCACTCCCACACCCAGACACACCCAGACACACTCACCTGGACCCGACCAGCTCCCTGATACTCCACTCCCACACACAGACACACCCAGACACACTCACCTGGACCCGACCAGCTCCCCTGATACTCCACTCCCACACACAGACACACCCCAGACACACTCACCTGGACCCGACCAGCTCCCCTGATACTCCACTCCCACACACAGACACACCCCAGACACACTCACCTGGACCCGACCAGCTCTCCCCTGATACTCCACTCCCACACACAGACACACCCAGACACACTCACCTGGACCCGACCAGCTCCCCTGATACTCCACTCCACACACAGACACACTCACCTGCACCCGACCAGCTCCCTGATACTCCACTCCCACACACAGACACACCCAGACACACTCACCTGGACCCGACCAGCTCCTGATACTCACTCCCACACACAGACACACTCACCTGCACCCGACCAGCTCCCCTGATACTCCACTCCCACACACAGACACACCCTGACACACTCACCTGGACCCGACCAGCTCCCTGATACTCCACTCCCACACACAGACACACTCACCTGGACCCGACCAGCTCCCCTGATACTCCACTCCCACACCCAGACACACTCACCTGGACCCGACCAGCTCCCCTGATACTCACTCCCACACCCAGACACACCCAGACACACTCACCTGGACCCGACCAGCTCCCTGATACTCCACTCCCACACACAGACACACTCACCTGGACCCGACCAGCTCCCCTGATCTCCACTCCCACACCCAGACACACCCAGACACACTCACCTGGACCCGGACCAGCTCCCCTGATACTCCACTCCCACACCCAGACACACCCAGACACACTCACCTGGACCCGACCAGCTCCCCTGATACTCCACTCCCACACCCAGACACACTCACCTGGACCCGACCAGCTCCCCCTGATACTCCACTCCCACACACAGACACACCCCAGACACACTCACCTGGACCCGACCAGCTCCCCTGATACTCCACTCCCACACACAGACACACCCAGACACACTCACCTGGACCCGACCAGCTCCCCTGATACTCCACTCCCACACACAGACACACCCAGACACACTCCACCTGGACCCGACCAGCTCCCCTGATACCTCCACTCCACACCCAGACACACTCACCTGGACCCGACCAGCTCCCCTGATACTCCACTCCCACACACAGACACACCCAGACACACTCACCTGCACCCGACCAGCTCCCCTGATACTCCACTCCCACACACAGACACACCCAGACACACTCACCTGGACCCGACCAGCTCCTGATACTCCACTCCCACACACAGACACACTCACCTGGACCCGACCAGCTCCCCTGATACTCCACTCCCACACACAGACACACCCAGACACACTCACCTGGACCCGACCAGCTCCCCTGATACTCCACTCCCACACACAGACACACCCAGACACACTCACCTGGACCCGACCAAGCTCCCCTGATACTCCACTCCCACACACAGACACACCCAGACACACTCACCTGGACCCGACCAGCTCCCCTGATACTCCACTCCCACACCCAGACACACCCAGACACACTCACCTGCACCCGACCAGCTCCCCCTGATACTCCACTCCCACACACAGACACACCCAGACACACTCACCTGCACCCGACCAGCTCCCCTGATACTCCACTCCCACACCCAGACACACTCCACCTGCACCCGACCAGCTCCCCTGATACTCCACTCCCACACACAGACACACCCAGACACACTCACCTGGACCCGACCAGCTCCCCTGATACTCCACTCCCACACACAGACACACCCAGACACACTCACCTGCACCCGACCAGCTCCCCTGATACTCCACTCCCACACCCAGACACACCCAGACACACTCACCTGCACCCGACCAGCTCCCCTGATACTCACTCCCACACACAGACACACCCAGACACACTCACCTGGACCCGACCAGCTCCCCTGATACTCCACTCCCACACACAGACACACCCAGACACACTCACCTGGACCCGACCAGCTCCCCTGATACTCCACTCCCACACCCAGACACACCCAGACACACTCACCTGGACCCGACCAGCTCCCCTGATACTCCACTCCCACACACAGACACACCCAGACACACTCACCTGCACCCGACCAAGCTCCCCTGATACTCCACTCCCACACCCAGACACACCCAGACACACTCACCTGGACCCGACCAGCTCCCCTGATACTCCACTCCCACACACAGACACACCCAGACACACTCACCTGGACCCGACCAGCTCCCCTGATACTCCACTCCCACACCCAGACACACTCACCTGGACCCGACCAGCTCCCCTGATACTCCACTCCCACACACAGACACACTCACCTGGACCCGACCAGCTCCTGATACTCCACTCCCACACCCAGACACACTCACCTGGACCCGACCAGCTCCCCTGATACTCCACTCCCACACACAGACACACCCAGACACACTCACCTGGACCCGACCAGCTCCCCTGATACTCCACTCCCACACACAGACACACCCAGACACACTCACCTGGACCCGACCAGCTCCCTGATACTCCACTCCCACACCCAGACACACCCAGACACACTCACCTGGACCCACCAGCTCCCCTGATACTCCACTCCCACCCACAGCCACACCCAGACACACTCACCTGGACCCGACCAGCTCCCCTGATACTCCACTCCCACACACAGACACACCCAGACACACTCACCTGGACCCGACCAGCTCCCCTGATACTCCACTCCCACACACAGACACACCCCAGACACACTCACCTGCACCCGACCAGCTCCCCTGATACTCCACTCCCACACACAGACACACCCCAGACACACTCACCTGGACCCGACCAGCTCCCCTGATACTCCACTCCCACACCCAGACACACTCACCTGGACCCGACCAGCTCCCCTGATACTCCACTCCCACACCCAGACACACCCAGACACACTCACCTGCACCCGACCAGCTCCCCTGATACTCCACTCCCACACACAGACACACCCAGACACACTCACCTGCACCCGACCAGCTCCCCTGATACTCCACTCCCACACACAGACACACCCAGACACACTCACCTGGACCCGACCAGCTCCCCTGATACTCCACTCCCACACACAGACACACTCACCTGGACCCGACCAGCTCCCCTGATACTCCACTCCCACACACAGACACACCCAGACACACTCACCTGGACCCGACCAGCTCCCCTGATACTCCTCCCACACACAGACACACCCAGACACACTCACCTGGACCCGACCAGCTCCCCTGATACTCCACTCCCACACACAGACACACCCAGACACACTCACCTGGACCCGACCAGCTCCCCTGATACTCCACTCCCACACACAGACACACCCAGACACACTCACCTGCACCCGACCAGCTCCCTGATACTCCACTCCCACACACAGACACACTCACCTGGACCCGACCAGCTCCTGATACTCCACTCCCACACACAGACACACCCAGACACACTACCTGGACCCGACCAGCTCCCTGATACTCACTCCCACACCCAGATACACTCACCTGGACCCGACCAGCTCCCCTGATACTCCACTCCCACACACAGACACACTCACCTGGACCCGACCAGCTCCCCTGATACTCCACTCCCACACCCAGACACACCCAGACACACTCACCTGGACCCGACCAGCTCCCCTGATACTCCACTCCCAACACAGACACACCCAGACACACTCACCTGGACCCGACCAGCTCCCCTGATACTCCACTCCCACACACAGACACACCCAGACACA
>NW_025535583.1:62500-91371 GCF_020615455.1 Coregonus clupeaformis
AGGCTTTAGAGCACCACTGGTAATAGGCTAATGACTATACACTTCTGATCTCACTGTAATCATTATTTCAGTTCTGTCTGAGGAAAAGCTTGGAGAAAACCATCATCAGATCATATCGGGCAGGACAGTACACAGCCAGCTGGGACATTCCTACAATGCGGTGCCTTTTCTGTCCCCAGAAAATATAATTTATTATTTAATGTAAAATAGTGTAAAATGTGGATTCTAAAAGGCTTTAAATATACAGTGAGGGAAAAAAGTATTTGATCCCCTGCTGATTTTGTACGTTTGCCCACTGACAAAGACATGATCAGTCTATAATTTTAATGGTTGGTTTATTTGAACAGTGAGAGACAGAATAACAACAAACAAATCCAGAAAAACGCATGTCAAAAATGTTTTACATTGATTTGCATTTTAATGAGGGAAATAAGTATTTGACCCCTCTGCAAAACATGACTTAGTACTTGGTGATAAAACCCTTGTTGGCAATCACAGAGGTCAGACGTTTCTTGTAGTTGGCCACTAGGTTTGCACACATCTCAGGAGGGATTTTGTCCCACTCCTCTTTGCGGATCTTCTCCAAGTCATTAAGGTTTCGAGGCTGATGTTTGGCAACCCAAACCTTCAGCTCCCTCCACAGAACTTCTATGGGATTAAGGTCTGGGGACTGGCTAGGCCACTCCAGGACCTTAATGTGCTTCTTCTTGAGCCACTCCTTTGTTGCCTTGGCCGGGTGTTTTGGGTCATTGTCATGCTGGAATACCCATCCATGACCCATTTTCAATGCCCTGGCTGAGGGAAGAAGGTTCTCACCCAAGTTTTGACGGTACATGGCCCTGTCCATCGTCCCTTTGATGCGGTGAAGTTGTCCTGTCCCCTTAGCAGAAAAACACCCCCAAAGCATAATGTTTCCACCTCCATGTTTGACGGTGGGGATGGTGTTCTTGGGGTCATAGGCAGCATTCCTCCTCCTCCAAACACGGCGAGTTGAGTTGATGCCAAAGAGCTCCATTTTGGTCTCATCTGACCACAACACTTTCACACAGTTCTCCTCTGAATCATTCAGATGTTCATTGGCAAACTTCAGACGGCCCTGTATATGTGCTTTCTTGAGCAGGGGGACCTTGCGGGCGCTGCAGGATTTCAGTCCTTCACGGCGTAGTGTGTTACCAATTGTTTTCTGGGTGACTATGGTCCCAGCTGCCTTGAGATCATTGACAAGATCCTCCCGTGTCGTTCTGGGCTGATTCCTCACCGTTCTCATGATCATTGCAACTCCACGAGGTGAGATATTGCATGGAGCCCCAGGCCGAGGGAGATTGACAGTTATTTTGTGTTTCTTCCATTTACGAATAATCGCACCAACTGTTGTCACCTTCTCACCAAGCTGCTTGGCGATGGTCTTGTAGCCCATTCCTGTCACGATCGTCGTAATGAGTGGACCAAGGCGCAGCGTGAAATGCGTACATCTTTTATTTAGTACTTTACACACAGCAACAAAACAACAAAACGAAACGTGAAGTCCTCGGTCATAAACACAAACCTACACGGAACAAGATCCCACAAATGACAAGTGCACAACAGGCTGCCTAAGTATGGTTCCCAATCAGAGACAACGAGACACAGCTGCCTCCGATTGGGAACCACCCCTGCCAACACAGAAACACACAATCTAGAAAAGAACACATAGAAATCAAAACATAGACACTACACATAGAAACTAACACCCTGGCTAAACATATAAGAGTCCCCAGAGCCAGGGTGTGACAATTCCAGCCTTGTGTAGGTCTACAATCTTGTCCCTGACATCCTTGGAGAGCTCTTTGGTCTTGGCCATGGTGGAGAGTTTGGAATCTGATTGATTGATTGCTTCTGTGGACAGGTGTCTTTTATACAGGTAACAAGTTTAGATTAGGAGTACTCCCTTTAAGAGTGTGCTCCTAATCTCAGCTCTTTACCTGAATAAAAGACACCTGGGAGCCAGAAATCTTTCTGATTGAGAGGGGGTCAAATACTTATTTCCCTCATTAAAATGCTGATTAATTTTTTTATTTTTTACAAAATCAGCAGGGGATCAAATACTTTTTTCCCTCACTGTACCTACCCTTATGTGCAGGCGTACAAGGTAGTTGAGGTAGCGGAGGTAATATGTACATGTAGGCAGGGATAAACGTGACTAGGCAATCAGGATAGATAATAAAGTGGTCCTCTGTAGCTCCGCTGGTAGAGCACGGCGCTTGTAACGCTAAGGTAGTGGGTTCGATCCCCGGGACCACCCATACACAAAAAAAAAAAAAATTATGCACGCGTGACTGTAAGTCGCTTTGGATAAAAGCGTCTGCTAAATGGCATATTATTATTATAAACAGAGTAGCAGCAGCGTATGTGAGGAGTGTGTTCGTGTAGCGTCAATATGCATGTGTGTGTTTTGTGTGTGTGAGCTTATGCAGTTTGTGTGTTTGTATGTGTGTGTGTGTGTGTGTGTCGGAGTGTCAGTGTAGTGTTTGTGAGTGTGTGGGTAGAGTCCAGTAAGTGTGCATAGAGTCAGTGCAAAAAAAAGGACTATAAATAAATAGTAAAGTAAATTGGGGGTGTTTTGGGGTTTGTGAGTGCAGGGTTAGTGGGTGGTGCAGGGTTAGTGGGTGGTGCAGGGTTAGTGGGTGCAGGGTTAGTGGGTGGTGCAGGGTTAGTGGGTGGTGCAGGGTTAGTGGGTGGTGCAGGGTTAGTGGGTAGTGCAGGGTTAGTGGGTGGTGCAGGGTTAGTGGGTGCAGGGTTAGTGGGTGCAGGGTTAGTGGGTGGTGCAGGGTTAGTGGGTGGTGCAGGGTTAGTGGGTGGTGCAGGGTTAGTGGGTAGTGCAGGGTTAGTGGGTGGTGCAGGGTTAGTGGGTGGTGCAGGGGTTAGTGGGTGGTGCAGGGTTAGTGGGTGCAGGGTTAGTGGGTGGTGCAGGGTTAGTGGGTGGTGTAGGGTTAGTGGGTGGTGCAGGGTTAGTGGGTGCAGGGTTAGTGGGTGGTGCAGGGTTAGTGGGTGCAGGGTTAGTGGGTGGTGCAGGGTTAGTGGGTGCAGGGTTAGTGGGTGGTGCAGGGTTAGTGGGTGGTGTAGGGTTAGTGGGTGGTGCAGGGTTAGTGAGTGCAGGGTTAGTGGGTGGTGCAGGGTTAGTGGGTGCAGGGTTAGTGGGTGGTGAAGGGTTAGTGGGTGGTGCAGGGTTAGTGGGTGGTGCAGGGTTAGTGGGTGCTGCAGGGTTAGTGGGTGCTGCAGGGTTAGTGGGTGCTGCAGGGTTAGTGAGTGCAGGGTTAGTGGGTGCTGCAGGGTTAGTGGGTGGTGCAGGGTTAGTGGGTGCTGCAGGGTTAGTGGGTGCAGGGTTAGTGGGTGGTGCAGGGTTAGTGGGTGGTGCAGGGTTAGTGGGTGCTGCAGGGTTAGTGGGTGCTGCAGGGTTAGTGGGTGCTGCAGGGTTAGTGGGTGCTGCAGGGTTAGTGGGTGGTGCAGGGTTAGTGGGTGCTGCAGGGTTAGTGGGTGCTGCAGGGTTAGTGGGTGCTGCAGGGTTAGTGGGTGCTGCAGGGTTAGTGGGTGCAGGGTTAGTGGGTGCAGGGTTAGTGGGTGGTGCAGGGTTAGTGGGTGGTGCAGGGTTAGTGGGTGGTGCAGGGTTAGTGGGTGCTGCAGGGTTAGTGGGTGGTGCAGGGTTAGTGGGTGGTGCAGTGTTAGTGGGTGCAGGGTTAGTGGGTGGTGCAGGGTTAGTGGGTGGTGCAGGGTTAGTGGGTGCTGCAGGGTTAGTGGGTGGTGCAGGGTTAGTGGGTGGTGCAGGGTTAGTGGGTGGTGCAGGGTTAGTGAGTGCAGGGTTAGTGGGTGGTGCAGGGTTAGTGGGTGGTGCAGGGTTAGTGGGTGGTGCAGGGTTAGTGGGTGCAGGGTTAGTGTGTGGTGCAGGGTTAGTGGGTGGTGCAGGGTTAGTTGGTGGTGCAGGGTTAGTGGGTGCAGGGTTAGTGGGTGGTGCAGGGTTAGTGGGTGGTGTAGGGTTAGTGGGTGGTGCAGGGTTAGTGGGTGCAGGGTTAGTGGGTGGTGCAGGGTTAGTGGGTGCAGGGTTAGTGGGTGGTGAAGGGTTAGTGGGTGGTGCAGGGTTAGTGGGTGGTGCAGGGTTAGTGGGTGCAGGGTTAGTGGGTGCTGCAGGGTTAGTTGGTTCTGCAAGGTTAGTGGGTGCTGCAGGGTTAGTGGGTGCAGGGTTAGTGGGTGGTGCAGGGTTAGTGGGTGGTGCAGGGTTAGTGGGTGGTGCAGGGTTAGTGGGTGCTGCAGGGTTAGTGGGTGGTGCAGGGTTAGTGGGTGGTGCAGGGTTAGTGGGTGGTGCAGGGTTAGTGGGTGCAGGGTTAGTGGGTGCAGGGTTAGTGGGTGGTGCAGGGTTAGTGGGTGGTGCAGGGTTAGTGAGTGCAGGGTTAGTGGGTGGTGCAGGGTTAGTGGGTGGTGCAGGGTTAGTGGGTGGTGCAGGGTTAGTGGGTGCAGGGTTAGTGGGTGGTGCAGGGTTAGTGGGTGGTGCAGGGTTAGTGGGTGGTGCAGGGTTAGTAGGTGGTGCACATTTTATTTTTCCTTATTTTTTTTGGTCACAAATGTGGAATTCACATTCTGAACTGAGAAAGGCAGCAATATGCAAAAAAGCGTCTAGTCTCCCGGAAAAGAAGGAGAAGCAGGCTATTGAAATGGGCGGTCTGGAAACATAGCTAGCTAGCATGTTGGGCGAGAGCAGTGCTTGACGAAATGAAACAGGTGCCGATACTGATTCTGGGGGCCAGTTACTGCAGGTGCAGGAGCTCCACAATACGTTTTAGCTAATATTAACCCTAACCCTAATAATCTGTAAGAGGAACAGGAGCTGAAGCAAGTTTGAGGTGCGGGTACTCAGCTCCAGTGAGCTCCTGCCCAAGTCAAACACTGGGGGAGATCAATCACTGTGGGGGAGATCAAACCCTGGGGGGAGATCAATCACTGGGGGAGATCAAACACTGGGGGAGATCAAACACTGGGGGGAGATCAAACACTGGGGGGAGATCAATCACTGGGGGGAGATCAAACACTGGGGGAGATCAATCACTGGGGGGAGATCAAACACTGGGGGAGATCAATCACTGGGGGAGATCAAACACTGGGGGGAGATCAATCACTGGGGAGATCAAACACTGGGGAGATCAAACACTGGGGGGAGATCAAACACTGGGGGAGATCAATCACTGGGGGGAGATCAAACACTGGGGGAGATCAATCACTGGGGGGGAGATCAAACACTGGGGGGAGATCAATCACTGGGGGGAGATCAAACACTGGGGGAGATCAATCACTGGGGGAGATCAAACACTGGGGGAGATCAAACACTGGGGGGAGATCAATCACTGGGGGAGATCAAACACTGGGGGAGATCAATCACTGGGGGGAGATCAAACACTGGGGAGATCAATCACTGGGGGGAGATCAATCACTGGGGGAGATCAAACACTGGGGAAAATCAATCACTGGGGGGAGATCAAACACTGGGGGGGAAATCAAACACTGGGGGGGAGATCAAACACTGGGGGAGATCTATCACTGGGGGGAGATCTATCACTGGGGAGATCAATCAATGGGGGAGATCAAACACTGGGGGGGAGATCAAACACTGGGGGGGAGATCAAACTCTGGGGGGAGATCAAACACTGGGGGGAGATCAAACACTGGGGGGAGATCAAACACTGGGGGGAGATCAAACTCTGGGGGAGATCAAACTCTGGGGGAGATCAACCACTGGGGGAGATCAAACACTGGGGGAGATCAATCACTGGGGAGATCAATCAATGGGGGGGAGATCAAACACTGGGGGGGAGATCAAACTCTGGGGGGAGATCAAACACTGGTGGGAGATCAATCACTGGGGGGGAGATCAAACACTGGGGGGAGATCTATCACTGGGAGGAGATCTATCACTGGGGGGAGATCACTGGGGGGAGATCAAACACTGCAACGGCAGATTCTGTTGGTGAGAATGAAGAGGGTGAAGAAGAGTGGAGCTAAAGTTAGAAATTATTCAAGACCACGGATGTTTTTTTGTCGTCTGGAAGATGGTGAAGGACAAATTGGGTAAAATGGAATCGGTCCGAGGGACCAGGAGCGGTATGATGTGTTCATTTTCTGTGTGTGTCAAAAGAGCAAAATGAGAAATTGTGGTGAAGGCGGTTTCAGTAGCTAGGATCAGGGCTATCCTCTGTGGAGGTGAATAGCTGAAGGAGCGAGTGGAGATGAGATGGTCATGGATTCCCAACAGCCTGTAGTGAAATGTCATTCATCAGAGGGATCCTGAAATGCTAATAGTGAAGAAGGTGGACTTTGTTGCGTTTATTGCACTGAGGAATTATCTGATTGTCATATTTTGCTGATGATTCTAAAATTGTAAAAAAAATTACAATAAATATATTATAAAAAATAAAGTCTCAGTCTTCACCCGATCCATTTGTCACGAACGTTATAATGAGCGGACCAAGGTGCAGCGTGATATGCGTACATCTTTTAATGAGTACTTTTCATAACAATAACTAAACAACAAAACATAGTTTTGTCCTAAGGTTAACAAAACACAAACCTCTCCGGAACAAGATCCCACAAATGACAAGTGCAAGACAGGCTGCCTAAGTATGGTTCCCAATCAGAGACAACAAGCCACAGCTGCCTCTGATTGGGAACCACCCCGGCCAACATAGAAACACATGAACTAGAACATGAACATAGAACTCTAAACATAGAAACTAACACCCTGGCTCAACATATAAGAGTCCCCAGAGCCAGGGCGTGACAGTACCACCCCCCAAAGGCGCGGACTGCGCCAACTAAACCCAACAGGGGAGGATCCGGCTCCGGCGTGACCACCACTCTCTCGCTACCCCCCGTAGCGCCCTGGTCTGGTCTGGCCCCGCTGGCTGGAGCTGGAATGGACATCGGTGGAGCGGATTGCTTAGGCTCCGGTGTGGAGCAGCTGACCGGTACCTGACTAGGCACCGGTGTGGGAACACCTCCCTACTGCGGTGTGGGAACACCTCCCTACTGCGGTGTGGCAACACTGAACCTACTGTGGTGTGGCAACACCAACCCTACTGCGGTGTGGGAACACTAACCCTACTGCGGTGTGGGAACACTAAACCTACTGCGGTGTGGGAACACTAACCCTACTGTGGTGTGGCAACACCAACCCTACTGCGGTGTGGGAACACTGAACCTACTGTGGTGTGGCAACACCAACCCTACTGCGGTGTGGGAACACTAACCCTACTGCGGTGTGGGAACACTAACCCTACTATCGGTGTGGGAACACTAACCCTACTGTGGTGTGGCAACACCAACCCTACTGCGGTGTGGGAACACTAACCCTACTGTGGTGTGGCAACACTAACCCTACTATCGGTGTGGGAACACTAACCCTACTGTGGTGTGGCAACACTAAACCTACCGCAGTGTGGCAACACTAAACCTACTGTGGTGTGGGAACACTAACCCTACTGCGGTGTGGGAACACTAACCCTACTGCGGTGTGGCAACACTAACCCTACTGTGGTGTGGCAACACTAAACCTACTGCGGTGTGGGAACACTAACCCTACTGCGGTGTGGCAACACTAACCCTACTATCGGTGTGGGGAACACTAACCCTACTGCGGTGTGGGAACACTAACCCTACTGCGGTGTGGGAACACTAACCCTACTGCGGTGTGGCAAACTAACCCTACTGTGGTGTGGCAACACTAAACCTACTGCGGTGTGGGAACACTAACCTACTGCGGTGTGGCAACACTAACCCTACTATCGGTGTGGGAACACTAACCCTACTGCGGTGTGGGAACAATAACCCTACTGCGGTGTGGGAACACTAACCCTACTGCAGTGTGGCAACACTAACCCTACTATCGGTGTGGGAACACTAACCCTACTGCGGTGTGGGAACACTAACCCTACTGCGGTGTGGGAACACTAACCCTACTGCGGTGTGGGAACACTAACCCTACTGTGGTGTGGGAACACTAACCCTACTGCGGTGTGGGAACACTAACCCTACTGCGGTGTGGGAACACTAACCCTACTGTGGTGTGGCAACACTAAACCTACTGCGGTGTGGGAACACTAACCCTACTGCGGTGTGGGAACACTAACCCTACTGCGGTGTGGGAACACTAAACCTACTGCGGTGTGGGAACACTAACCCTACTGTGGTGTGGCAACACCAACCCTACTGCGGTGTGGGAACACTGAACCTACTGTGGTGTGGCAACACCAACCCTACTGCGGTGTGGGAACACTAACCCTACTGCGGTGTGGGAACACTAACCCTACTATCGGTGAGGGAACACTAACCCTACTGTGGTGTGGCAACACTAAACCTACCGCGGTGTGGCAACACTAAACCTACTGTGGTGTGGGAACACTAACCCTACTGCGGTGTGGGAACACTAACCCTACTGCGGTGTGGCAACACTAACCCTACTGTGGTGTGGCAACACTAACCTACTCGCGGTGTGGGAACACTAACCCTACTGTGGTGTGGCAACACTAACCCTACTATCGGTGTGGGAACACTAACCCTACTGCGGTGTGGGAACACTAACCCTACTGCGGTGTGGGAACACTAACCCTACTGCGGTGTGGCAAAACTAACCATACTGTGGTGTGGCAACACTAAACCTACTGCGGTGTGGAACACTAACCCTACTGCGGTGTGGCAACACTAACCCTACTATCGGTGTGGGAACACTAACCCTACTGCGGTGTGGGAACACTAACCCTACTGCGGTGTGGGAACACTAACCCCACTGCGGTGTGGCAACACTAACCCTACTATCGGTGTGGGAACACTAACCCTACTGCGGTGTGGGAACACTAACCCTACTGCGGTGTGGGGAACACTAACCCTACTGCGGTGTGGGAACACTAACCCTACTGTGGTGTGGGAACACTAACCCTACTGCGGTGTGGGAACACTAACCCTACTGCGGTGTGGGAACACTAACCCTACTGTGGTGTGGCAACACTAAACCTACTGCGGTGTGGGAACACTAACCCTACTGCGGTGTGGGAACACTAACCCTACTGTGGTGTGGGAACACTAAACCTACTGCGGTGTGGCAACACTAAACCTACTGCGGTGTGGCAACACTAACCCTACTGCGGTGTGGGAACACTAACCCTACTGTGGTGTGGCAACACTAAACCTACTGTGGTGTGGCAACACTAAACCTACTGCGGTGTGGCAACACTAACCCTACTGTGGTGTGGCAACACTAACCCTACTGCGGTGTGGCAACACTAAACCTACTGCGGTGTGGGAACACTAACCCTACTGTGGTGTGGCAACACTAACCCTACTGCGGTGTGGCAACACTAACCCTACTGCGGTGTGGGAACACTAACCCTACTGCGGTGTGGCAACACTAAACCTACTGCGGTGTGGCAACACTAAACCTACTGCGGTGTGGGAACACTAACCCTACTATCGGTGTGGGAACACTAACCCTACTGTGGTGTGGCAACACTAAACCTACCGCGGTGTGGCAACACTAAACCTACTGTGGTGTGGGAACACTAACCCTACTGCGGTGTGGGAACACTAACCCTACTGCGGTGTGGCAACACTAACCCTACTGTGGTGTGGCAACACTAAACCTACTGCGGTGTGGGAACACTAACCCTACTGTGGTGTGGCAACACTAACCCTACTATCGGTGTGGGAACACTAACCCTACTGCGGTGTGGGAACACTAACCCTACTGCGGTGTGGGAACACTAACCCTACTGCGGTGTGGCAAAACTAACCCTACTGTGGTGTGGCAACACTAAACCTACTGCGGTGTGGGAACACTAACCCTACTGCGGTGTGGCAACACTAACCCTACTATCGGTGTGGGAACACTAACCCTACTGCGGTGTGGGAACACTAACCCTACTGCGGTGTGGGAACACTAACCCTACTGCGGTGTGGCAACACTAACCCTACTATCGGTGTGGGAACACTAACCCTACTGCGGTGTGGGAACACTAACCCTACTGCGGTGTGGGAACACTAACCCTACTGCGGTGTGGGAACACTAACCCTACTGTGGTGTGGGAACACTAACCCTACTGCGGTGTGGGAACACTAACCCTACTGCGGTGTGGGAACACTAACCCTACTGTGGTGTGGCAACACTAAACCTACTGCGGTGTGGGAACACTAACCCTACTGCGGTGTGGGAACACTAACCTACTGTGGTGTGGGAACACTAAACCTACTGCGGTGTGGCAACACTAAACCTACTGCGGTGTGGCAACACTAACCCTACTGCGGTGTGGGAACACTAACCCTACTGTGGTGTGGCAACACTAAACCTACTGTGGTGTGGCAACACTAAACCTACTGCGGTGTGGCAACACTAACCCTACTGTGGTGTGGCAACACTAACCCTACTGCGGTGTGGCAACACTAAACCTACTGCGGTGTGGGAACACTAACCCTACTGCGGTGTGGCAACACTAACCCTACTGCGGTGTGGCAACACTAACCCTACTGCGGTGTGGGAACACTAACCCTACTGCGTGTGGCAACACTAAACCTACTGCCGTGTGGCAACACTAAACCTACTGCGGTGTGGGAACACTAACCCTACTGCGGTGTGGGAACACTAACCCTACTGTGGTGTGGCAACACTAAACCTACTGCGGTGTGGCAACACTAAACCTACTGTGGTGTGGGAACACTAACCCCTACTGTGGTGTGGGAACACTAAACCTACTGCGGTGTGGGAACACTAACCCTACTGCGGTGTGGCAACACTAACCCTACTATCGGTGTGGGAACACTAACCCTACTGCGGTGTGGGAACACTAACCCTACTGCGGTGTGGCAACACTAAACCTACTGCGGTGTGGGAACACTAACCCTACTGTGGTGTGGCAACACTAAACCTACTGCGGTGTGGGAACACTAACCCTACTGCGGTGTGGGAACACTAACCCTACTATCGGTGTGGGAACACTAACCCTACTGCGGTGTGGGAACACTAACCCTACTGCGGTGTGGCAACACTAACCCTACTGTGGTGTGGGAACACTAACCCTACTGCGGTGTGGGAACACCTTCCTACTGCGGTGTGGGAACACCTTCCTACTGCGGTGTGGGAACACTAACCCTACTGCGGTGTGGCAACACCAACCCTACTGTGGTGTGGGAACACTAACCCTACTGCGGTGTGGGAACACTAACCCTACTATCGGTGTGGGAACACTAAACCTACTGCGGTGTGGGAACACTAAACCTACCGCGGTGTGGGAACACTAACCCTACTATCGGTGTGGGAACACTAACCCTACTGTGGTGTGGGAACACTAACTCTACTGCGGTGTGGGAACACTAACCCTACTATCGGTGTGGGAACACTAACTCTACTGCGGTGTGGGAACACTAACCCTACTGTGGTGTGGCAACACTAACCCTACTATCGGTGTGGGAACACTAACCCTACTGTGGTGTGGCAACACTAACCCTACTGCGGTGTGGGAACACTAACCCTACTGCGGTGTGGCAACACTAACCCTACTATCGGTGTGGGAACACTAACCCTACTGCGGTGTGGGAACACTAACTCTACTGCGGTGTGGGAACACTAACCCTACTGCGGTGTGGCAACACTAACCCTACTGCGGTGTGGGAACACTAACCCTACTGCGGTGTGGGAACACTAACCCTACTGCGGTGTGGGAACACTAACCCTACTGTGGTGTGGCAACACTAAACCTACTGCGGTGTGGGAACACTAACCCTACTGCGGTGTGGGAACACTAACCCTACTATCGGTGTGGGAACACTAACCCTACTGCGGTGTGGGAACACTAACCCTACTGCGGTGTGGGAACACTAACCCTACTGCGGTGTGGCAACACTAACCCTACTATCGGTGTGGGAACACTAACCCTACTGCGGTGTGGGAACACTAACCCTACTGCGGTGTGGGAACACTAACCCTACTGCGGTGTGGGAACACTAACCCTACTGTGGTGTGGGAACACTAACGCTACTGCGGTGTGGGAACACTAACCCCTACTGCGGTGTGGGAACACTAACCCTACTGTGGTGTGGCAACACTAAACCTACTGCGGTGTGGGAACACTAACCTACTGCGGTGTGGGGAACACTAACCCTACTGTGGTGTGGGAACACTAAACCTACTGCGGTGTGGCAACACTAAACCTACTGCGGTGTGGCAACACTAACCCTACTGCGGTGTGGGAACACTAACCCTACTGTGGTGTGGCAACACTAAACCTACTGTGGTGTGGCAACACTAAACCTACTGCGGTGTGGCAACACTAACCCTACTGTGGGTGGCAACACTAACCCTACTGCGGTGTGGCAACACTAAACCTACTGCGGTGTGGGAACACTAACCCTACTGCGGTGTGGCAACACTAACCCTACTGCGGTGTGGCAACACTAACCCTACTGCGGTGTGGGAACACTAACCCTACTGCGGTGTGGCAACACTAAACCTACTGCGGTGTGGCAACACTAAACCTACTGCGGTGTGGGAACACTAACCCTACTGCGGTGTGGGAACACTAACCCTACTGTGGTGTGGCAACACTAAACCTACTGCGGTGTGGCAACACTAAACCTACTGTGGTGTGGGAACACTAACCCTACTGTGGTGTGGCAACACTAAACCTACTGCGGTGTGGGAACACTAACCCTACTGCGGTGTGGCAACACTAACCCTACTATCGGTGTGGGAACACTAACCCTACTGCGGTGTGGGAACACTAACCCTACTGTGGTGTGGGAACACTAAACCTACTGCGGTGTGGGAACACTAACCCTACTGCGGTGTGGCAACACTAAACCTACTGCGGTGTGGGAACACTAACCCTACTGTGGTGTGGCAACACTAAACCTACTGCGGTGTGGGAACACTAACCCTACTGCGGTGTGGGAACACTAACCCTACTATCGGTGTGGGAACACTAACCCTACTGCGGTGTGGGAACACTAACCCTACTGCAGTGTGGGAACACTAAACCTACTGCGGTGTGGGAACACTAACCCTACTGCGGTGTGGGAACACTAACCCTACTATCGGTGTGGGAACACTAACCCTACTGTGGTGTGGGAACACTAACATTACTGCGGTGTGGGAACACTAAACCTACTGCGGTGTGGGAACACTAACCCTACTGTGGTGTGGGAACACTAACATTACTGCGGTGTGGGAACACTAACCCTACTCCGGTGTGGGAACACCTTCCTACTGCGGTGTGGGAACACCTTCCTACTGCGGTGTGGGAACACTAACCCTACTATCGGTGTGGCAAGACTAACCCTACTGCGGTGTGGGAACACTAACCCTACATCGGTGTGGGAACACTAACCCTACTGCGGTGTGGGAACACTAACCCTACTGCGGTGTGGGAACACTAACCCTACTGCGGTGTGGCAACACTAACCCTACTATCGGTGTGGGAACACTAACTCTACTGCGGTGTGGGAACACTAACCCTACTGCGGTGTGGCAACACTAACCCTACTATCGGTGTGGGAACACTAACCCTACTGCGGTGTGGGAACACTAACCCTACTGTGGTGTGGGAACACTAACCCTACTGCGGTGTGGGAACACTAACCCTACTGCGGTGTGGGAACACTAACCCTACTGTGGTGTGGGAACACTAACATTACTGCGGTGTGGGAACACTAACCCTACTCCGGTGTGGGAACACCTTCCTACTGCGGTGTGGGAACACCTTCCTACTGCGGTGTGGGAACACTAACCCTACTATCGGTGTGGCAAGACTAACCCTACTGCGGTGTGGGAACACTAACCCTACTATCGGTGTGGGAACACTAACCCTACTGTGGTGTGGGAACACTAACATTACTGCGGTGTGGGAACACTAAACCTACTGCGGTGTGGGAACACTAACCCTACTGTGGTGTGGGAACACTAACATTACTGCGGTGTGGGAACACTAACCCTACTCCGGTGTGGGAACACCTTCCTACTGCGGTGTGGGAACACCTTCCTACTGCGGTGTGGGAACACTAACCCTACTATCGGTGTGGCAAGACTAACCCTACTGCGGTGTGGGAACACTAACCCTACTGCGGTGTGGGAACACTAACCCTACTGCGGTGTGGGAACACTAACCCTACTGCGGTGTGGGAACACTAACCCTACTGCGGTGTGGCAACACTAACCCTACTATCGGTGTGGGAACACTAACTCTACTGCGGTGTGGGAACACTAACCCTACTGCGGTGTGGCAACACTAACCCTACTATCGGTGTGGGAACACTAACCCTACTGCGGTGTGGGAACACTAACCCTACTGCGGTGTGGGAACACTAACCCTACTGCGGTGTGGGAACACTAACCCTACTGCGGTGTGGGAACACTAACCCTACTGTGGTGTGGGAACACTAACCCTACTGCGGTGTGGGAACACCTTCCTACTGCGGTGTGGGAACACTAACCCTACTATCGGTGTGGGAACACTAACCCTACTATCGGTGTGGAAACACCAACCCTACTGCGGTGTGGGAACACTATCCCTACTGTGGTGTGGGAACACTAACCCTACTGCGGTGTGGGAACACTAACCCTACTGCGGTGTGGGAACACTAACTCTACTGCGGTGTGGGAACACTAACCCTACTGCGGTGTGGGAACACTAACCCTACTGCGGTGTGGGAACACTAACCCTACTGCGGTGTGGGAACACTAACTCTACTGCGGTGTGGGAACACTAACCCTACTGCGGTGTGGCAACACTAACCCTACTATCGGTGTGGGAACACTAACCCTACTGCGGTGTGGCAACACTAACCCTACTATCGGTGTGGGAACACTAACCCTACTGCGGTGTGGCAACACTAACCCTACTGTGGTGTGGGAACACTAACCCTACTGCGGTGTGGGAACATCTTCCTACTGCGGTGTGGGAACACCTTCCTACTGCGGTGTGGGAACACTAACCCTACTGCGGTGTGGCAACACCAACCCTACTGTGGTGTGGGAACACTAACCCTACTGCGGTGTGGGAACACTAACCCTACTATCGGTGTGGGAACACTAAACCTACTGCGGTGTGGGAACACTAAACCTACCGCGGTGTGGGAACACTAAACCTACTGCGGTGTGGGAACACTAAACCTACCGCGGTGTGGGAACACTAAACCTACTGCGGTGTTTGAACACTAAACCTACCGCGGTGTGGGAACACTAACCCTACTATCGGTGTGGCAACACTAACCCTACTATCGGTGTGGCAACACTAACCCTACTGCGGTGTGGGAACACTAACCCTACTATCGGTGTGGCAACACTAACCCTACTGCGGTGTGGGAACACTAACCCTACTGCGGTGTGGGAACACTAACCCTACTATCGGTGTGGGAACACTAACCCTACTGTGGTGTGGGAACACTAACCCTACTATCGGTGTGGGAACACTAACCCTACTGTGGTGTGGCAACACTAACCCTACTGCGGTGTGGGAACACTAACCCTACTGCGGTGTGGCAACACTAACCCTACTATCGGTGTGGGAACACTAACCCTACTGCGGTGTGGGAACACTAACTCTACTGCGGTGTGGGAACACTAACCCTACTGCGGTGTGGCAACACTAACCCTACTATCGGTGTGGGAACACTAACCCTACTGCGGTGTGGGAACACTAACTCTACTGCGGTGTGGGAACACCAGCCTACTGGGGTGTGGGAACACTAACCCTACTGCGGTGTGGGAACACTTAACCCTACTGCGGTGTGGGAACACTAACCCTACTGCGGTGTGGGAACACTAACCCTACTGCGGTGTGGGAACACTAACCCTACTGCGGTGTGGGAACACTAACCCTACTGCGGTGTGGGAACACTAACCCTACTGCGGTGTGGGAACACTAACCCTACTGCGGTGTGGGAACACTAACCCTACTGTGGTGTGGCAACACTAACCCTACTGCGGTGTGGGAACACTAACCCTACTGCGGTGTGGGAACACTAACCCTACTGCGGTGTGGGAACACTAACCCTACTGCGGTGTGGGAACACTAACCCTATAAAGGTCTTTTTAACCTTTGTGTTATTATTATTTCTCCCTTCCAAAACCGAACCACGAGCGATGCGTGTTAATGTTCACGCCTCATGTCCCCCAGATACATCAAACTCTCTGCGTTCCGGCGGAAGTAATTCATTGTCAATGGAGCAGTCCGCAACGTAGGGCTGACCCCATTTAGTCGACTGTTTGGTAGATAGGCTGTTGGTTACTGCAATTTATATATTTTTTTTATTCTGGCAGTCAAACTATTTTTTTTTTCATGGCACACAAGACACCTGTCTGATTTGCGCCTGTCTCAGTGGACTAATCCATTGCAGAGGCCCGGGAGGATGGCACAGTCCTTCACTCTAAGACAGGCATCTGCACCGTAAGGCAAGCTTGCCTTGGCACACCAAGCAATTTGATGAAATTGATAAAATAAGTGAAATGACATTTGTTTCAAAATTGCATTGGTGTTCCATAAATGGCTACTGCTTTGGACCTGACACCGTTTGAGAGTATTCCTTAGGCCTACAGTATGTGTGGAGATAATGTCTTGGTCACAGGAGGCTGCTGAGGGGAGGACGGCTCATAGTAATTGCCGGAACGCAGCGAATGGAATGGCATCCGCTCCAGCCATTACCACGAGGCCGTCCTCCCCAATGAAGGTGCCACCAACCTCCTTGGGTCTTGGGTATAAGAAGAAGGGGGCTGTGGCTTAGATGCAGAAGGCGCTTCTCTCTCCAGAATGCACTCTCTTCTGTGTGCCTTGTATTTTCCAGTGTGCCTGTTTTGTGCCCTGGAGAGTGTTTGACGCATTTCTGCGTAAACCTGTATTTTGTGGATTAAAGCCTGTTATTCTGTGATTTACTGTCCTGCGCCTGACTCCTTCATCACCACCTCATCACACTAATAGGTAGACCTGGCTTGTATTTGCTCTGGAGAACGAGCTGAGTTTACACAGCAGTATGCAGGAACAGTTATGGAAATGTATGACATATTCTGTATACAATAGAAGGAAAATACTGTATACTACTAACAACTGTAATAAATACTACAGTTCTACAAAAGGGAATACCTGCATACGGTGTGTTTGGGGTGGTGCAGTGAGGTGTTCGGAGTCACTTTGAAACAAGGGGAGATTGTTGTTATGGGACCTTTCACATCTCTTGAGAGTCATTAACTTCTTTGTATACAAGCGGTATTGTCTGTGAGAGATGAAAACGCTATTAGACATTAATGGGCAAGCGTTGTGTACTGTCTGTATTCCTACTGTATCAGCATGGGGTAGAATATGAGACATCCCACAGACACACGTTAGCTAGCTAGCTACAACACACAGGTATAGTTACTCCAAGACTAATATGAGCCATCTCACAGACCCACGTTAGCTAGCTAGCTACAACACACAGGGCTAGTTACTCCAAGATTAAATGAGTCATCAAGCCAAAGTCATTATTTTACTCTCCGCGCTAGCTTGCCTTGTAGTGTTAGTAGCAGCCGATTCGATCACCAAACGCTGCCTCGTGTAAAAATAGATCTTATATTGCTAGCTAGCTAGCTACCGCCAGCAAAACAACTTGTTTGTCATTTTGCCTCCTGAGTCCTGGTCCTGCTTGCTGGTCTCGCAATTATTTTTCTCGCCATCTCAACTCCTCTTCAGTGTATTCCGGCTCAAATAAATAGGGCTGTATGTTCTTATGTAAAATAACATTTTTTTAAATGTTGGCGTCCAGCTCTTCTTGGAAAGAGGAATCCTCAGAAGCAGCCATTGTAGCTAATTATTTAGCAATCTCAGATAGACAGTGCACGGTAACATTGCTCCGGTGAAACTGTAAACTAGTACCGCCCCCGTTTTGAAAAACCTACCTTCGAGGGTGGGAACAAGGACGTATGGCTCCCGTCAGGCTGTAGTCTTTTCAAAGCCAGCGGAAATGAGTTAACCTAGATATCTTGCAATGTCCAATGGCTTTATTGAACAAGGACAACCATATCTACTTGCTGCTAGCGTGATCGTGCAATCGGAGAAACACAAAGGCCACAATAATTGCTACAAAACATAACTCCTTTAATTTATACAGTTGAAGTTGGAAGTTTACATACACTTAGGTTGGAGTCATTCAAACTTGTTTTTCAACCACTACACAAATGTATTGTTAACAAACTATAGTTTTGGCAAGTCGGTTAGGACATCTACTTTGTTCATGACAAGTAATTTTTCCAACAATTGTTTACAGACAGATTATTTCACTTATAATTCACTGTATCACAATTCCAGTGGGTCAGAAGTTTACATACACTAAGTTGACTGTGCCTTTAAACAGCTTGGAAAATCCCAGAAAATGATGTCATGGCTTTAGAAGCTTCTGATAGGCTAATTTACATCATTTGAGTCAATTGGAGGTGTACCTGTGGATGTATTTCAAGGCCTACCTTCAAATTCAGTGCCTCTTTGCTTGACATCATGGGAAAATCAAAAGAAATCAGCCAGAAAATAAATTGTAGATCTCCACAAGTCTGGTTCATCCTTGGGAGCAATTTCCAAACGCCTGAAGGTACCACGTTCATCTGTACAAACAACAGTACGCAAGTATAAACACCATGGGACCACGCAGCCGTCATACCGCTCAGGAAGGAGACACTTTCTGTCTCCTAGAGATTAATGTACTTTGGTGCGAAAAGTGCAAATCAATCCCAGACAAACACCAAAGGACCTTGTGAAGATGCTGGAAGAAACAGGTACAAAAGTATCTATATCCACAGTAAAACTAGTCCTATATCGACATAACCTGAAAGGCATCGCAGCAAGGAAGAAGCCACTGCTCCAAAACCGCCCATAAAAAGCCAGACTACGGTTTGCAACTGCACATGGGGACAAAGATCGTACTTTTTGGAGAAATGTCCTCTGGTCTGATTAAACAAAAATAGAACTGTTTGGCCATAATGACCATCATTATGTTTGGAGGAAAAAGGAGGATGTTTGCAAGCCGAAGAACACCATCCCAACCGTGAAGCACGGGGGTGGCAGCATCATGCTGTGGGGGTGCTTTGCTGCAGGAGGGACTGGTGCACTTCACAAAATAGATGGCATCATGAGGAAGGAAAATTATGTGGATATATTGAAGCAACATCTCAAGACATCAATCAGGAAGTTAAAGCTTGGTTGCAAATGGGTTGTATACAGACAGATTATTTCACTTATTATTCACTGTATTACAATTCCAGTGGGTCAGAAGTTTACATACACTAAGTTGACTGTGCCTTTAAACAGCTTGGAAAATTCCAGAAAATGATGTCATGGCATCATGAGGAAGGAAAATTATGTGGATATATCAAGACATCAGTCAGGTAGTTAAAGCTTGGTCGCAAATGGGTCTTCCAAATGGACAATGACCCCAAGCATACTTCCAAAGTTGTGGCAAAATGGCTTAAGGACAACAAAGTCAAGGTATTGGAGTGGCCATCACAAAGCCCCTGACCTCAATCCTATAGAAAATATGTGGGCAGAACTGAAAAAGCGTAGGCGAGCAAGGAGGCCTACAAACCTGACTCAGTTAAACCAGCTATGTCAGGAGGAATGGGCCCAAAAATTCACCCAACTTGTGGGAAGCTTGAGGAAGGCTACCCGACACGTTTGACCCAAGTTAAACAATTTAAAGGCAATGCTACCAAATACTAATTGAGTGTATGTAAACTTCTGACCCACTGGGAATGCGATGAAAGAAATAAAAGCTGAAATAAATAATTATCTTTACTATTATTCTGACATTTCACATTCTTAAAATAAAGTGGTGATCATAACTGTCATATTACAGGGAATTTGTACTAGGTGGCAGGTAGCTTAGTGGTTAAGAGCATTGTGCCATTAACCGAAAGTTTGCTGGTTCTAATCCCCGAGCTGACTAGGTCAAAAATTTGTCGATGTGCCCTTGAGCAAGACACTTAACCCTAATTGCTCCTGTAAGTCGCTCTGGATAAGAGTGTCTGCTAAATGACTAAAATGTTTAAATGTATTTGGCTAAGGTGTATGTAAACCTCTGACTTCAACAGCAGGCTCAATGACGTCATTGTTTTCCCAAAATTCTCAAATTCACCTTTAGTGCATCATTACAGAATGTCTGAAACAACCTCTCATCTCATCACTCATCATTATGTAGGGAGACTGGGAAAACACCCCAAATAGTGTCTAGTGGTGACGTTTTCCTTTAAGACGCCATTGCCCCATTAAGAGGTGGTCCTCTGTAGCTCAGCTGGTAGAGCACGGCGCTTGTAACGCCAGGGTAGTGGGTTCGATCCCCGGGACCACCCATACGTAAAAATGTATGCACACGTGACTGTAAGTCGCTTTGGACAAAAGCGTCTGCTAAATGGCATATTATTATTATTAAGAGCTCTGTTGTGCAGTTGTGCCTAAACCATGCTACAAACTCCGGTTGTTTTAAAACGGTGCAATGAGCGCAATTTTATGAGTTGAGAAATAAACGTGGTAGCACAGGAAATTTGGGGTACTTTTCATTTAAAATATAGCCATCACAACTGCTTTAACATGTTCTCCCAAAGATTGTCACACAGACTCCTGTTCTCCACTGTTGCCCCCCCAGTAACATGACACCAGTTCACAGTGCCCTCTCTTACCCCGTCCCCCAAAGACCTGTAGCTTAGCAACAATACCCGCCTCGTCGGCCACACCGACCCAATGGGGACCAGTGTTCTGCTGCGTCCCCGGCGGACCATGATGCTTTGCTCCTAATGAGCATTATAATAACGAGAGGAGAGGGGTTTAGGTAACATTCAGAAGGCTCTGTCATGGACCCTAAACCTGTTTAGAAGTTGAATGAAGCAGTGTCATATTGTCATATCAGACGCCTCCTCAACCAACAGATAGAAAGTAGAGATTCTAACCTAGGACAATCCCTACACAGTTATGGTATTGACTCTCCTGCTGGTCACTACATTATGTCTGTTCTGTTTAGTCCAGTTGGACAGTGTTTGTTATGATGTTGGTCCTGTTTCTCTGCTGCTCTCTCCTGGTGCTCCTGGGAACTACAACAGTCTGTCCTGGTGCTCCTGGGACCTACAACAGTCTGTCCTGGTGCTCCTGGGACCTACAACAGTCTGTCCTGATGCTCCTGGGACCTACAACAGTCTGTCCTGGTGCTCCTGGGACCTACAACAGTCTCTCCTGGTGCTCCTGGGAACAACAACAATCTCGCTCAAATCAGATCACTTCAGATATTTACTGTTCGCTCTCGCTCTCGCTCTCTCTCCTCTCAATTTCAATTTAAGGGCTTTATTGGCATGGGAAACGTGTGTTAACATTGCCAAAGCAAGGGAAGTAGATAGTAAACAAAAGTGAAATAAACAATAAATATTAACAGTAAACATTACACTCAGAAGTTTCAAAAGAATAAAGACATTTCAAATGTCATATTATGTGTATATACAGTGTAGTAACAATGTGCAAATAGTTAAAGTACAAATGGGAAGATAAATAAACATAAATATGGGTTGTATTTACAATGGTGTTTGTTCTTCACTGGTTGCCCTTTTCTTGTGGCAACAGGTCACAAATCTTGCAGCTGTGATGGCACACTGTGGTTTTTCACCCAGTAGATAAGGGAGTTGATCAAAATTGGGTTTGTTTTCGAATTCCTCTCTCTCTCTCTCTCTCTCTCTCTCTCTCTCTCTCTCTCTCTCTCTCTCTCTCTCTCTCTCTCTCTCTCTCCCTCTCTCTCTCTCTCCTCCATCTCTCTCTCTCTACCCTCCACTCTCTCTCTCTCTCTCTCTCTCTCTCTCTCTCTCTCTCTCTCTCTCTCTCTCTCTCTCTCTCTCTCTCTATCTCTCTCTCTCTCTCTCCCTCTCTCTCTCTCTCTCTCTGTCCTCTCTCTCTCTCTCTCTCTCTCTCTCTCTCTCTCTCTCTCTCTCTCTCATGCTCTCTTGCTTTCTCTCCTGCCCTTACCCGCTCGCTCCCTCCCTCACCCGCTCTCTCTCACCCGCTCTCTCTCTCCCTCCTTCTCTCTCACTCTCTCGCTCTCCCCCCTCTCTCGTTCTCCCTCCTGACCCTCTCTCTCTCTCCCTCTCTCTCTCTCTCTCTCTCTCTCTCTCTCTCTCTCTCTCTCTCTCTCTCTCTCTCTCTCTCTCTCTCTCTCTCTCTCTCTCTCTCTCTCTCTCTCTCTCTCTCTCTCTCTCTCTCTCTCTCTCTCTCTCTCTCTCTCTCTCTCTCTCTCTCTCTCTCTCTCTCTCAATTCAATTCAATTCAAGCTGCTTTATTGGCATGGAAAAACATTGCGTCAATATTGCTCAGCGCAACAATGTATACAATATACATTGTAATAAAATAATAAATAATAACAAATAATAATAAAAATGGTACTAAATAATAATAAATAAATAACAACAATAAAATGGCAACAGTTAATAGTATAAATATAATAAATATACAAATCTAAATATGGAAAATGAAACTATAACTAACTTATAACTAAATAACGGTCATCTTCACCATTACATCAGTACTACAACTACCATCATCATTACTACTACTACTACCACCACCATCATTAAACTGCTATCATTACCATCACCCCTACTATCATCATCATTACTACTACTACTACCACCACCATCATTAAACTGCTATCATTACCATACTACTACCATCATCATTACTACTACCACCACCATCATTAAACTGCTATCATTACCATCACCCCTACTATCATCATCATTACTACTACTACTACCACCACCATCATTAAACTGATATCATTACCATCACCCCTACTACCATCATCATCATTACTACTACTACCACCACCATCATTAAACTGATATCATTACCATCACCCCTACTACCATCATCATTACTACTACAACTACCACCACCATCATTAAACTGATATTGTTATGATTTAACTGGATAGAACCCAAATGCAGACAAGTACACCAAGCCAGAGAAGTTTTAACAGGTTTATTATAATGTTCAATAGTCCAGGTTTCCAATAAATGGGGAAGAGCAAGTCCAGGTTACAGGGAGGGTACAGATCCAGGTCAGGGCAGGTGTGGTACCGAATGTCCTAGTGTCCGTGGTGAGTCCAAAGGAGAGGCCCGATAGTGGAGAGCGAGGATGGTGGTGGCAGGAGTGAAGCGGAGGCAGGAGTCAGGTTCCAAATATCTGTGGCACAGGAGAAAAAGTAAATAAACAGTCCAAAAAACACAAGAGCGAAAACAGACAGGTTGAGTCGGCAGCGAGACTAACATGGTTGTTCTTGACTATGATCTGACGATGAGTGGAAAGTTTGACCGGGTCTTAAAGGCTGAGGTGATTATGGTGAATGAGCTGCAGCTGGAACCCTGACTCCCGCACACCAGACTTCACTCCTGCAATCAAGGACAGACAGAGGGGGAGGGGGAGAGCAGAGAGAGAGAGCGCCTAGCAGCAGTAGGCCTAACAGTACCCCCCTCTACGGACGCCACCTGGCGGCCGACAGGGTTTATCAGGATGTAACCTATGAAACTCACTGAACCAGAGCAGGATCCACAATGAAGCTCCTGGGCACCCAGGAACGTTCCTCAGGACCACTAAATCCCTCCCAATCCACTCAGTACTGGAAACCCACGACCCCCGGCGGGCGAACATCCAGAAGTCGCCGGACAGTGTAGACCGGACCCCCACCCACGATCTTGGGCGGAGGAGGGGGACGAGAGGGCGGGCACAAAGGGTGCTAACCGACACAGGCTTAATCTGGGAAACATGAAAGGTGGAATGAACCCGTAGGAGGCAGGAAGCTGTAGCTTAACCGCGCAGGGGTTAACAATAGACAGTATCTTGAACGGTCCTATAAAACGAGGCGCCATCTTCTTCGACTCCACCTTCAATGGAAGGTCCCGTGACTTCAGCCATACCGCTTGACCAGGAGAGTAACCGGGGAGCCTGGGACCGGTGACGGTTGGCTTGCCTCTGCATGTACGCCGAAGCTCGGGACAGAGCTACCTGGCCTTCCTCCAGACCTTGCAGCAGCGGCGCATGTGGGACTGCACCGAGGGTACCGCAAGTTCCCTCTCTTGGGAAGGGAACAGGGGAGGTTGATAACCCAGAGCACACAGAAAAGGAGACAAACCAGAGGAAGCGTTAGTCAAGGTGTTATGAGCATATCTCCACCCAGGGGAGCATGGAGCTCCATGACCCAGGTTAGACCCAGTGACACAGCGAAGTGCGGTCTCCATCTCCTGGTTCGCTCCTCGGCTTGCCCGTTGGTCTGGGGTGATATCCAGAGGACAGGCTGGATGTAATGCCCAAAGCTTTACAGAAAGCTTTCCACACCTGGGAGACAAACTGGGGACCCCTGTCAGAGACAATATCCGTGGGTAGACCATGAGAGCGGAACACATGTTCAACCAAAATATCAGCCGTCTCTCTGGCAGTGGCAGTTTAGGTAGGGCCAAAAAATGAGCGAACTTAGAAAACGATCAATCACCGTAAGAATGACAGTCTTACCAGATGAGGGGAAGTCCAGTGACAAAATCCATAGCGATATGCGACCAGGGCCGGCTGGGTATAGGTAGAGGTCGTAGATGACCAGCTGGCCTGGGTGGAGTTTTTACTTGCTGCACATACGTGCAAAGCAGCAATGAAGGCTCGAGTGTCCGCTTCCATCGTGGCCCACCAGAACTCCGTGGCACAAAGTCAAGGGTCCGCGAAACTCCAGGGTGACAGGTAAGGGGAGACGAGTGAGCCCACTGAAGTACCTGGGAGCGAGCAGACTCAGGGACAAACATCCGGTTAGGAGGACCCCTCCCAGGGTCAGCTTGATGATGTTGAGCCTGTCTAACAATCCCCTCGATGTCACATGTGATGACTGCAATACTGCAGGTAGGAGGCAAAATGGGTTCAGGTTACTACCAGTATCAACAGCCGAATGAACACGAGACAGGGCGTCAGGCTTGGCGTTGCTGTGACCCAGACGGTAAGACAGAGAAAAAAATTGAATCTCCCAAAAAATAGTGCCCACCTGGCTTGACGGGGTTGAGCTGCCACGCTGACTGGAGGTAAGCCAGATTCTTAGTGATCCGTCCAAACGATGAAGGGTTGTTCCGCCCCTCCAACCAATGTCGCCACTCCTGCGAGCCAGCTTAACGGCGAGCAGTTCACGATTTCCAACATCATAATTCCTCTCTGCCTGAGAAAGTTTCCTTGAGAGAAAAGCACAGGGATGCAGTTTGTTATCTTCAGGAGAACGTTGTGACAACACTGCACCTACCCCAGTGTCGGATGCATCCACCTCCACGACAAACTGGCGGTCGGTCCGGCTGCATCAGAATGGGAGCCGAGGCGGCGATGTTTCAGTTCTTCGAACGCTGATTGGCCCCTTCATTCCAAGCGAACGGTCGTGAGATGGAGGTGAGAGCGGTGAGTGGCGCGCATGCGGCTGTAGTCCTTGATGAACCTCCTATAGAAGTTCGCAAACCCAGGAATCGTTGAAGTTGTTTTTCGGGTAAGAGGGAGCTGGCCAGTCCGTGACAGCAGAGATCTTAGCTGGGTCCATCCGCAGCTCCCCCTGAGCTATGATGTAACCCAAAAAGAGGTCTCAGACACATGAAATTCACATTTCTCCATCTTCACAAACAGTTTGTTCTCCAACAACCTTTGCAACACCTGGCGCACATGCAGTTCATGTTCCTGGGAGGACTCTGAGAAAATCAAGATATCATCCAGATAGACAAAAACAAACCGATTCAACATGTCCCGAAGGACATCATTGACTAGTGCCTGAAAAACAGCAGGGGCATTAGACAACCCAAAAGGCATAACCCGATACTCAAAATGTCCCAAGGGTGTGTTGAAGGCAGTCTTCCATTCATCACCCTTACGAATGCGCACCAGGTGATACGCATTTACGGATCCAGTTTAGAAAGATGGTAGCACCATGAAGGAGGGGAAAAGCAGAATTAATCAAAGGCAGAGAATACTTGTTCTTAATGGTGATGTTGTTAAGTCCACGGTAATCAATACAGGGTCTGAGGGTCTTATCCTTCTTAGCAACAAAAAGAATCCCGCTCCTACAGGTGACGAGGAAGGACGCATAATACCTGCCGCCAAGGAGTCCCGAATGTAGTTCTCATAGCCTCCGTCTCCGGCCGGGAGATTGTACAGGCGACTGCTGGGGAGCGGGGCTCCTGGCTGGAGGTCAATGGCGCAGTCGTAAGGCCGGTGAGGAGGAAGAGAAGTAGCTCTGTGTTTGCAGAAAACGGATGCCAGGTCATGATACACGTCAGGAACAGCAGAAAGATTCATGGACTCCAGTGGAGGTTGAGGCACAGTACTAGCAGGAGTCTGAGCAGAACACAAACAATTCACATGACAAAATGTGCTCCATGAAACAATGCTACCTGTCACCCAATCAATGTGTGGATTGTGTTTTTATGAGCCAGGGATACCAAGGACCAGGGGAGTCTGTGGGCAGTCGATAATATGGAATTGAATGTTCTCCTGATGATTTCCCGACACTCTAAGACAAACAGGAACAGTCTGATGGGTAATGCGGGTCAACAATTGTCCATTTAGACCCTCAGCCTGCAGCGGACAGTCCAAGGAACAGTCTCCAAATCCATTTGTTGAGCCCACTCTCTATCCAAAAGCTTGATCGGCACCAGAGTCAATCAGCGCACTAACAGAGAAATTCTGGGACTGCCACTGGAGGGATGCCTGGGCAGAATGCGGAGAGAAGAGGAAGAATCCGCTGCTCGGCTCACCAAAACTCTCCCATAAATGATGAGCCGGCCCTTTTCCCGAGACCAAACTGGGCAGGAAGGAACGAATGACCAGCCTCTCCACAATACAGGCAGACCGAGCCTGAATACGACGTGCACGCTCCTCTGAGGACAACCGTGCACGACCCACCTCCATGGCCGGTTTCAGTGCTCCTCGTATCGACTCGGGAAGACACGGCTCTCTCCAGGGACGATGCAGGAGGAGTTTGTTGATGTGACAGACAGGTTGCTTGGAACTAACACTCCTCTCCCGGCGGCGCTCCCGAATCCGATTATCCAACCTTGATAGTGAGTGAAATAAGATTATCCAGCGTGGCGATTCATCATATGACACCAATTCATCTTTTAAAGTCTCAGACAAAGCATTGATGAACATCCTTGTAATGCCTCGTCATTCCAACCACTCACTGCTGCTAAAGTCCGAACTCCACTGCCATCTCCGCCACCTCACGAGCCCCCTGCCGAAGAGAAACAACTTCGTTTCGCAGCCTCCTTGCCTCGTACGGGGTGGTCAAAAACCTTCCTCATCTCTCCGTGGTGAAGGCCACGTAAGCGTTGCAAAATGTCCGACTGACTCTCTCCCAGACCGCGGGATCCCCAGGCACGAGCGGAACCGCTAGTAGAGTTGATAAGGTAGGCAATACGGGCTCTTTCTGAGGCGTAGGTGAGGGCTGTTGTTCAAACACTAACGAGCATTGAGTCAAAAAATCGACACAGGTTCCCATGTTCCCCGTCATAGCGCTCTGGAGCAGGAACAAAAGGCTCTCTGATCTGGGCTGAAGGGGTAGTAAGAGCAGACACTTGATTGGTGAGTAATTGAACCTGATTAAGCAGCACCTGACTGTCCTCTGCAATCGTCTTAAACAGGGTATCATGTTGGCCAAGTAGAATGCCCTGATTGGCTATTGGCAGTCCAAATTTGAGTGCACTCTGGGGTGGTATCCAGGCTACTGTCTGCTGGGTTCATGTTGGTCAGATCATACTGTTATGATTTAACTGGATAGAACCCAAATGCAGACAAGTACCTAAGCCAGAGAAGTTTTAACAGGTTTATTATAATGTTCAATAGTCCAGGTTTCCAATAAATGGGGAAGAGCAAGTCCAGGTTACAGGAGGGTACAGATCCAGGTCAGGGCAGGTGTGGTACCGTAATGTCCTGAGTGTCCGTGGTGAGTCCAAAGGAGAGGCCCGATAGTGGAGAGCAGGATGGTGGTGGCAGGAGTGAAGCGGAGGCAGGAGTCAGGTTCCAAATATCTGTGGCACAGGAGAAAAGTAAATAAACAGTCCAAAAACACAAGAGCGAAAACAGACAGGTTGAGTCGGCAGCGCAGACTAACATGGTTGTCCCGACTATGATCTGACGATGAGTGGAAAGTTTGACCGGGTCTTAAAGGCTGAGGTGATTATGGTGAATGAGCTGCAGCTGGAACCCTGACTCCCGCACACCCAGACTTCATCCCTGCAATCAAGGACAGACAGAGGGAGGGGAGAGCAGAGAGAGAGCTACCCTAGCAGCAGTAGGCCTAACAGATATCATTACCATCACCCCCTACTACCATCATCATTACTACTACTACTACCACCACCATCATTAAACTGATATCATTACCATCACCCTACTACCATCATCATTACTATTACTACTACCATCACCATCATTAAACTGCTTATCATTACCATCACCCCCTACTACCATCATCATTACCACTACTACTACCACCACCATCATTAAACTGCCATCATTACCATTTCCCACCCATACCACTACTATCGGAATGATAAACAACAATAATAATGATAATAACAATAATAGCATAATAATAATAATAAGTACGTTACTATTTACTATGCAGATGTTATTATTCAGTGTCCCTCAGGCATGGCAGGCAAATACATATTTGGCTGCAAGAGGAGCCATAGCTCCTTCGCCATGAGTATTTTTAGTTTTTTCCTCTGGGTTTGATAAGTTAAAATTTGGAATAAATGTAGTCATTTCTGTGAATAATGAATCTCTGTGAGGAATATTATTACAGTAAAGGAGAAA